>NC_092575.1:18499840-18799840 GCF_037975245.1 Apostichopus japonicus | reverse complement strand
CAGGTTAAATCAAGGATAAGATGAACAAGAAGATTATCATGTGAAAGAAAAGCTCTTCAAGGAAATTTTGCTGTTATGACATCACAGACTACCGACCGTAATCCAAACCGAGGCAGAATGGAGGGTTTTATCCATATCTTGAGTTTTAGGGACAAGCTATTAAGATAGGATTTTCAACTTAACAGTGTAGAATAGCATTCTTTTCCATCCAAGAGTCACACTGTTTTTGCCTTCAGAACATCCCTTTAAGATCCTGTCAAAGAATGTCTCCATGTTTGCCATTTCGTTGTGTTTCTTGTCCTTTTATCTGTTTACTTGTCTGTTGACTAGTCTGTTTATCCTTTTGTCTGTTACTAGTTTACACTTCTCTGTTATAATATACTCGAGTAGTAAACATTATTCAACTTTGTAATTTATATCGTGATTGAGATACAGTATATAACCATTCCTGTACAGAAATTATAATTATAGTAACCAGTGTACCATTTTAGTGAATTACTCTTCAGTCTTAAGGTTGCAAAATTGTTTGTTCTGAGAAACTTTTCATAAAATCTGACAATACAAAAGACATGTAGGCCCACAATAGGCTGACACAACAGGCCCACAAGATGCTGACATGTAGGCCCACAATATGCTGACATGTAGGCCCACAAAATGCTGACACAACATTCATCTGTTAAATTCAGTTTTAGAGGAAAGGACCAGGAGGGGCAAACAGGCCCTATCAAGTACCCTCTGTAAAAAAAACTCATACTCGTACCTTATCACAAAATATTTAATTAATTCACAGAGTCTTGCAAATTTATATTAAGAATGCAAGAATAAAAGCGGTATCTATACATGTCATGGGTTCAGAACTTCAAGAGCACGATTGGAATGTTTCCACATTTGTACAAATATAAGACAATTTATTTGAATTTTTTGAAAAGTTTGTTATTTCAGTATAACAAAGTATTTACAAAGTTCTGAGAATAACTGCAAGCTCACTGGCAGGGACGAAAGCCAGCAGGAACAACAAAATACATTCAACTGTCAGAAACTCATCGTCATTTCTTTATTGACAGCCTTCATCTCTGTTTGTTGTTCCAGTAAACGTTATTTATTAAACTGTTTATTTCCCACTGCAGTATGAATTCAGTGGTAAACCAATCTATTTAGCTGTGTTGAGGCTTTGTATTAACTTCAGACACTTAAGAGCTGTCAAGATCCGCTTGACATATATAAACAATTCACAGACCAAAAAATTAAGTTGATAATCTTCCGTTGGCAGATAGGTTGCCAAAGTTTGAGGAAAAGAAATGAAATCAAAGCAATTTCTGTGGATGAAAATGGAAACCAACTAAAAGTTTACATTGTACTCTTCAAACTTTATCATGGTTAATATCAGGAAAATGTCAGTTTTCACGTCTCATTCCAGAGTTTACCGTGCCATGTGAGATTAAATTGATTCTATTAAATTTTTTTTTACCGCAAATGGCAAGACCTTTTCCCTAGTAATTGTTAAATTTTTTATCTATGAGAAACCAAAGTTGTTGCATGTAGCAATACCTATTTAGCTCGCGGGTAGACAAATTTCTACGTTGCCCTGTGGAGGTGGAAAGTGGTCTACGTTGCCCTGTGGAGGTGGAAAGTGGTCTAAAATTGCCTTGATTGTCCAAATTTCTGCACCCGCATGTACTTCCATTTTATCAACCTGTTTAACATACAAGAAAAATGCAAACCATATTTGCTGTAAACATATCTATAATGAGATGTTCTAATTTGCTAATTGGCACTTTTCCCTGAGGGAGAATGCCAGGAGACATTTGGTTTACAGCGTGCTATGTTTAGCTATTATTTCTTTGCTGTCAATGGTCACCCCGAGTGGGATCCTGCCGAAATAATTATGACACTTCATGGTAAAGCTTCTAGTACAGTACAGAGTCTCTACTGGCCACTTGATGTGGACTCACTTCAGACAGTAGGTATCTTAAAACCAAACAGTCGTGTCTGTTATTATTTGCTAAAGGCAAACTACCGAAAAAAAAGGTTTGTATTTTGCTTTAGGATCCAAATCTTTAACTTGCTGAGAAACTGTCATGACTGGTGCCATTTCTTGCCCGACAATCAATAATGACAAACATTAAGTCTGGAACTGCCATCTATTTTTCTGATAAGCTTTTGTGGAAGCCTTAGTTCCTGAAATGATGCTCTAACTGACACAGTTGGTGCAAGTAAAAACTGATCAGTCGAAGCTTGAAGACAGCCAATAACTGCCTGCACCCCTGCTTTTCTCATTCTCTTTCTCTCTTTCTTTCTGGTTTTGTTTTCTTTGGGGCGGGGGGGGGGGGGCGGGGGGACTTGTTAGACCCATCAGATGGTTACATAATAAAATCCAAGCATCAGTATAAGAACTTTCTTCAAATTTCCATGTTATACTACTTGTAAGGGGAATGTTTTTTTTTTCTAAAATCTAACAGGCAATTTAATCAACACAAATATTTCTTATTCCATTCAATTTCAATTGGTTGTGTGATTGTGATTTTGGACCCACCCACCTACTCTTAGAATTGTTTTTGCATGTCTGTATAACACATCCAAGGTTTTGAGTCAATATTACCATATTTTATCCAGCTATTTGATTTTATCCCTCCTATTATTATACGTAATTATGATTAAGTTCCACTTATGTTTTTATTATTATGATTAGTTTTTTCTGTATTATACCATTTTTTGGCTATGTTATGTACTAAAGTTTGGTTGTAGAGTGTAGGAAACACAGAAATCTTCGGTTTATAACCAGGACTTGAATGATATTTAATTTTAACCTGAAACCACATTCCCCCATTTTTATGCTTTTTGCTCTATGTTTAAATTGTATGTGACTATCTTCAGCATACAACCAGGGTTTCATTAATATTCATATATTCATATAAATATGAATATTCATACAATGATTTCAAGTTGGATTGTGTGTCTTGCCATTTCCCTTGTAGTGTGTCAAAGCATCATAAGTGTGCCAACTGATCTGTCTATATGTTTGTACATATCTGTATGTCTATCTGTATACCTGTCAATAGTCCCTGATGGATTTAGAGAACAAAGGAAAGAATTATCGAAGGCTACCACCCAAACAATTTGATATGTTCGGCAAGAACCTTTGACACATTACTTGCAGAAACAACAGTATGATCTGTATCAAACCATGAATCAAAGTTTAGAGACAAATTTCAGAAGATTGAGATTTATTTTTTTATTATTTTTGATCAGCTTTTTTTAACATCATAATTCAATATTCTAATCTAAACCTAAGACTTTGTATTTTGTTCCTTAGCTATAAAATGGGTCAATTGTTAGCTTTATTCAGACAATGTTTCAATATGTTTTGAAAGGTAATACCTTTTAAAAACCGTAACCGTATGATGTGACAATGTTACTTCAAGTGAGGTATCACAAGTCCCTTGGAAACGGAATGGATACTACACATGAAAGGTATCTTCAGTCACAATGTTTGTGGTCGATTGGCACTCACTGGGCAGAAGTTTTCACAGTTCACTTCTTATTAAGGTCAAGGGAAGTCTTCATGGGTCATTTTAGTAGTTATGGCAACAAGAGTTTTCTTTACAGAAAAAATTTATTATTTACCACATTAATTTGTGTATATTCATAAACTTCCTTTAATTTTAGTGTTAAACTTATTAAAGTTGTTGCATTGTTCCGGCTCGTTTTCTTTCGGGGAACGGTTCCCAAAGAAAAAAGTGGCTTATTGTAGGCGCATCTTCGCTAACAAATATCCATGATAGGAAATGTTGCTTTCTTGTGAAGGATAGAATTGAAGGAAATGCATTTTTCGTTCATGGAAATTGCACTTTCTGTCGGATATGAAATTAAACAGAAATATGTAAATTAGGCTGCGTGTCGCCATGCTCTTATGTGTATTCATTAATGGCAATTGAATATTCATGATGCTGATTGTGACTATTCAATAACCGAATGTAAATTCCTATATTTAAGCTAGATTGTTATTTTTTTGAATATTTATGGATACTCCACATCTTTCTTCTCTCTGCATTGGGCATACTTGCATCGGATTTTCATCATCAGTCGAATTTCTTAATTGTTATTAATTACTTTGTTTCCAGTTGATATAATGCTTTTAATATTCAGGTTACTTACATTTTGTTGAGATCATTGTTTTTTGTTTTGTGTTTTTCTTTCTGGAAGAAGTAAATATGGTCAGAAAACCAGTAATATTGGACTTTCCTATAAACAGTTGTATATTAAGGAAGGATTTCAGGTGGTTTATATATATATGCTGACGGCATCTCCCTATCAGTTCTAGCTACCTGCCTCCTAACCCATTGAATAATCCTGAAATGAAATGATTTAATAAATTAACAGTTATTCTATAAAGCTCAAAGAGAATGATATTGTCTGTTAATATAGTTACCATGGCAATGATGGCATAGAAATCATCCTATCAGACTGAGTTCGACAGTCGATTGCATATTTATTGTAGATTAACGGTCCCTTGGTAATTTCCCGATGTTTTGACTTGGTAATTTCCTTCGTCGTCGTCGTGTTGAATAGATCAGATCTGTCGCTGCTACATACACCAGTGATCTAATGTCTGTCGGTTCTCGTAGGAGAAGTGATTCAGTTGTATCAGTCTGAGGGTGTCCGTGCAACATGGTGATGTCGTTAGCTGTGTGTGGAGATGGTGGCTTAAATATGAAGGCCAGACCTGGTAGAATAGTTATCAAATATTTTACATGTTTCTAAACTTTTCAATTTCAAATTTATTTCTTCACATTATGTTTGTACAAGTTTAATGCAATATAACATTACAGTAGGAAGGTTAACCTATGTAAGGACACGAGAAATACAGCAAAGGATTGTTATCTCAACTAGTAACCAAGTAGGAATCTAATACAATACAATGATTTATCATAGTGTATAGTATCGATAGCTGTGTGGTTTTGCAACTTGTATTACTTATTCATCCTGATGGTCTCACTTATTCTACCAATATGTTCTACTGAAACTATTCCATTCCTGGGAGTAAAGTTCCAGTAAAGATTGTGCTGACTAAATTATCAAACAGTTGAACCGAAATATGCTCCTTATTAAATAGGGGATTTACTCAACCAACCCAGTTGCTTCTAAAACTCTGTCATGTCAATGTTGCCATTATCTTACTCTGTTTTATAGCTATCTTAGATGGATATTCTGGTGGAAGAAAATAGTGACTTATATGGAAAAAGAAAAAACCCATCTCAATATTTTATTCCTAATTTGAGATATATTTCACATAGTGTGACCTTTTTCAGACTGGCTGTACACTCTGATTCTTCCACGGATGGGATCACAGTGGATAGTCTGTGATGTCATCACTGTAGATGTTCTTCAATAGCTTTGCCGGCTTTATTTTAATCTTCTTGTTGATTTATCCTTGAAATTTGATACATTTTGAACGTTTACTTAGTTTGTCAATATTCTCTGTAATTTCAGAAATTTCTTCAAAAATGCAGCTGTTTGGTAGAAATATTATTTTCCTAAGTGAATTTGTGAGTTAAATGTTATTTATACATTAAAGAAATCGGAACATTTCCAGCTCAATAAATGTGATGACATTATCAAGTCTGCTGTTGCCAGATTCATTCACGAATTGCCATCAAATTTGGAGAAAAAAATCCATATCTTTGCCAAACCAAATGCCACAAAGATATGCTTTTGACCGAAAGATGCCGAAAATTCCCGGCAATTTTATAAAGCCAAAACAAATCCAGCTACTGGCGGGAATAATCCCCATCCCGTATCTCATGCCCTCTCTTCCAAAAATATCCACCCCATTGGCAGCTAGACTTAATTAGTACATTACTCTCAACTGTAAATGTTTGCATCATTTTTACAGAAGTGTTACTCTTATACTCACAACTTGTACTCACTTCTTCATCTGGTAGGTTTAAAGTGGTATATTGAAATGATAGCATACTCTCCCAGCCTAACCTTGTTTTCTTTTGTTTATTCTATACTTCAAAAACACACAGTAGCTCTTAAAGCCAAGAGTATGAGACATACATACACAGTGTGTCACTCCATCAATCTGGTACAATTATTTTCGCTATAGATATATTTCCATTTTTGTCTTTATTTAAAGCCAACTTACATTACCCCGATCAACATAATGGTACGAACCTAGATAAAGAAGCGTCAGTTACATGGACTACGGTATAGGGGTTAACCATTTCTGTATCAACCACAACATATTTTAACATGTTTAAGACACGTTGTGTTTAAGTCAGTCACAAAAAACTGTTGCCAGCTTCCTTCAACTAAATGGTAGCTTTTCTTCAACAGAAACCTCATTTAACTATAAAAACATCTCCATCCAAATAGATAGAATCAATCTAAATAACAACATCACACATATGATCCCAAATGCACAGCGAGTACGGACGTCACAATGCCGTACAAACGAACACATGTGAAAAACCCAGACCCATTTCATACATCGATTGTTCAAAATGTCAGATATTTTTGATATCCTCTCTCGGTAGCCTCGAATTGTTTTTGTGCAGGACTCTAACGGAATTAAAGTTGGTTGTTATCACATAATTGGCAGATCGGGTAATGTCAAAAATTGATAGGAAAGCAAATCGTACAGGCTTTTCCTCTTTTGTCCTTAAAAATTTAATCTTGAAAAGCCGAAGGATGTCGAATCGAGAAAGAAACAACAGGAAAAAAAGACTTCTCTTTTTTTCATTTGATTTTTGATTTTCATTTGCCTTTGTCTATATGAACATGTATCCAGCTTATTATTACATCAGGGACTTGATTGTAATAGTGACATTTCTTAAATATTACTCCTTTATTCAAACTGGAAGTTAAAGGAGCCTATCATTTAAAAATCCACAGAGTTGAATACAAACTCCAGCAGGATGAGTGGGATGAATTTATATTTATAGAAAATATTTAAGAAAATTAATTTAATTCTGGACTATTCCTTGAAGAAGAAAATAATTAGCAGGTATGTCTCCTTAAATCATTTTAAATGAACTTTTTCCCCACATCTTCTCTGTGCATTTCTATAAACAATAAATTCTTGTCTCTTTAAAATCTCTGTCATTAAAACGAATGACGTAGTCTTATCGACCATCTTTTATACACTCTATACTCAATGGAGTCTTGAGTACAAATATAACTTATACAACTTATACTGTTTTTAAAAGGAAAGCTGCACCAGCTGCCAATCCTATGCAGCAAGGCTGAATATCACAGCAGTCCCTATTGTGTGAAACTGCTAAGTACAAGAGATTATTACATCTTATGCAGCATAGCTGCAGGATGCTGCAGCCCCCTCAGTATCCTACTTTTGACTGCACAGTGTCCAAGTTCACTGTGCACAGTGTGTGCCTTTAAATCCTGTGGTTCATTAACATACATATTGCTTGTTTATCTCTTGCCAGGAGCAAGGCTATCTTGTCATTTTTATCTTTTTGTCATGTTAAAAAGCTTTAATTCTCTTCTTAATGTCTGAATCTTTGGGTAAAATGTAACTGGAGGCCAAGTTATATGTGAAAGCATTAAAAGTTGAAAGAAAAAGAAGGCATGCCCATTAGTTTGGAAGTGCTCATGTTGCCAGAAGGAATTTAATGTTGTGCTTTTAAAATTTAAGGGAATTGTATTTGGTCGTATGATTGGAGAAGCCTAAATTCCCTAATAGGAAGAAATGATTTTGAGATGATTGGAATATTGGCTGTATTGAAAGCTGGAGGGGGAAGAAGTGTCATAATTTGTTGTTTTGTTTCTATGAAATTACACAACCTGTACACGGGATACAGTCTTTGTTAGAAGAGAAAAACGTTTGTCTGATGCTCCTTAAAAGGGATAATTTATCAGATCCAGAAACTAGAAAGTTGTAATATCTTCTCAAGAAAACGTGTACAAGATTAAGTTTGAATCCTACATGCAGACAAATAAGAAATATAGCTCCTGAAACCTATTGCAAAGTTTAGAATCAAAAACAATAATTGATATGATTTATGATCATGATAAATATGATCATTATAATAATTATTATTGGTGTTGTCATTCTCGATACAGCTGGTCGGACTTCATTACTCTAATCAGCACAGGGTTAACTCCTTCTGGGGTCCTGACGACAAAATATGCAGGGATCCCTTCTACCCCTCCTGCCTTCACAGTGAGTTTGGCAGGCACAACCCAGAAATTGAAAGTTGGCATGTCTAGCCTGGAAGTGTTTTATATGGAAGCCCCATGACTTTGGGGGAGGTGACCCATGACCTTCTGCGTGCTGGACAATCCAGCACCAGTTCAAATTCCTTAATGACGGGACAGTTCTGTTTAGTTGTGTCCTATGAGATTTAGCTAGCGTTATGGTATCCAGGAGGGATATTGTGAGGGTTAACTACTTCAGGACTTGCTAAAGCGGTGCATTTAGCTGATAACATTAAACACATAATGTCAATGGCACTGTGTCAATGTGCTCAGATGTATATATGCATTGCAGGCTCTCATTGCTGCATCTACATGCTATGAAAAGTGTTTAGACCTAGGCTTTTGCAGAAAACTAAAAAGGTGGCTTTAAAAAATATATTGGTCATGGAAAAATATTGGTTTTGAAAAGTAAGAGACATTTCTTGAGATTGAAAAGATCCGTTGCGAAATCATTGTATCAAAGTACTAAATATGGTATTGTGCAGATTTGTAACTTTGCATGACAAGAATTGTTTGTTGTGATCATCATCATCTGTTTTCTAAATGACATATATATGTTGGCAGTTTTGTGTGGTCTATTGTTGGTATATAACAATAGCCATTTCAATATCTTATTGTCTTTCTTGGTACTGAATATTCATAACCTTGTTAGTGCCATCTCATTGTTTATGCCTTTTTAGCTAGTGATATATATATATTGTCAACATTGGACTATTGTTCATATCACATATAATAACACTTTTATACAATAAAAGAAATATCGTCACCAAGATTAAACAAAGGGAGATATATTATTGAAAAAAATATATAGAAACATTAGTTATGAGAATGGTTTCATGACTCCAAATTCTTTATTAAGTAATGATAAAATGACTTCTCTGTTAGAAATGACTTTTTTCTTTCTATAAGAATGATTCTAACACTTAGTTGAAATGTATTTCTTATTTTGTACTTTTAGTGATTGATTATTTCAGAATACTCATTTATTTGAATATTTATATAAGTGATAATGTTCCCCTTTCATTGCTCCAGATGATATAAAGTCCTAACAAGTGGCACATAAATGGCATTGCTTAAAGGGACATTCCAGTGGCAGGAAATGTGGTGCTTATAGGTAAAAAAAGGTTTGGCTTAAAGGGAGTTTTACTATACACACAAAATTGTCTCACTAACATCTCATTAAAATCTCACTAAAAATTGTCTCAATAAAAGTCATTTAACACATGCTATGAGAGTGTAATTTTTCAAACTTTAGTGTTATGCAAAATATACAGCAATCTGTCTGCCAATAGATTACCAGTTTGAGACGAGAATTGTTTCTTGTTTTTAATGTAGATGGAAAGAATTTGGTAACCTAACAAAACAATTAATTATTATTGTTCATTATTGTGCGTTTGTTTGTTTTTTGCTTCTTTTCTCTCGAGTTTTCTTGCATGCTACTTTAATTGTGCAATCACCATCCTAAAATCGTAATTGATATTCCTTCCATTTTCAAACTCTTTGGTATTATGTCTACGACTTCTTTTGTTCGTTTGATTATCATTATTATTATTATTATTATTATTGTTATTTCTCCCCTTCCTTCTAATTATTTTGTATTATAACGGAAATGTATAGCAGATAAATGGATGGCATGAATTGTAACAATGTCCAGCCTCATTATTATTAATTTGTTTCTTTGTTTGTATATACGTAACAACGTAAAAGCCAACAAAGTTTCCTTATACCTCAATGTGACTTCAACATCAATTAAAACCTACAGTATGACATGTTTCCCGCAGGCGCGTAGCCAAGGGGGGGGGGCGAAGGGGGCAGCCGCCCCCTCCCCTTGAGCATAATTTTTAATTTTTTTTTTAAATGTTTTTATGATATCGCTAGTATTTTCAAAAGAGAAAATGCTAAGATGCAACTTACAAGGCCTGGGAAGTGCCATTTCCAGCGATCTGGGAGGCATTTTCAGCCAAAATTTTCTTGTACGCTTCGCGCCAACTCATGGTGGCGCTACGCTTAGATAGTTTGCAATGCCAAATCTACAGTTTCGCCCTCCCTTGGCAAATTCCTGGCTATGCGCCTGGTTTCCCGAAAGGAAAACATTAGCCCTAACTTTACAGAGCCGTACATAGTGGTGGTTAAAGTGAGCGCTGAAACTTTTTCTCGACCAATCAGAAATCGTTACGCAGTTAGCCAAACTCTCTCTATGTTCTGCTCTGCACCAGTACCGCGTAACACTTGGTTCTACTCGTAATGCGTAAGGTTAGAATGTAATATACTTTTTAGAGTAGTCAAATGTAAACTTGATTTCAGAATGCATAAAAAAGTGAGTTCCTTATACATCTTCTGCTGTGAAAGCAGTTATTTCGCTATAGATATAACTTACGCTACGCAGGTTGGCTTTAAATAAAGGCAAAAATGGAAATATATCTATAGCGAAAATAACTGCTTTCACAGCAGAAGATGTATAAGGAACACACTTTTTTTTGGTACTAACCTAAAAAAATCGTCAGGTACATGGACTTTGGTATAGGGGTTGTAACAATTTCTATATCAAACACAACATATTTTAACTTATTTAAGACACATTAACTACATAATATTATCAACAGGTACTAATTTAATAGTACCAAGTACAATTTTAGTGTGTTCCTTTGATAATTTTATTCTACCTGTTGAATGTTTTTCCGACATTGACAAACAGTGCAGACCCGACGATTTAAGTGATAGCAACCTTTCTGAGAAAGGACGGTCTAGCCGTCGCTGGCCAAAGGTTATTTACCAACGAAATCTTCAGCTTTGAGTACGGCGTTTCTGTACATCGCCGTGTTGACGAATCTAACCGTAATAGTAATTTGTGATCCGCGTTATAGTCATTGCCGACTTTGCAATCCGCCGTCCCGCTCATAATTTTGCAAGGTCGGTAAAAGTGACGCCATAGATTTTCCCTTTCCCAATAAAAACACAAAAGAAATAACAAAGAAGCATCTGCCCTAAACATATCCCACATGAATGGTAGTTACAGAATCAAAACTTTGAAACTCTTTTTTTGGTTCCATTGGAAACCTTTATTCCCTTAGTAGAGTTACCCCGCCCCCTGCCCTCGTCGCAACAGCTGTTTTTTGCTTGTCAATGTCACCATACTTTTATCCCCGTAAATTACCATTACAAGACTCATTAACAGGCTGTATAGTAGTTGTATAATGTTGTATGCACTTGTTAATGATTTCTCAACAAACTAGATTCGATCAATGTCATATTTTTACATCCACACCGTGAACCCTCCCTCTCCCCCCTCCCCAGCTCCCTCTCCTTCACTGCTCCCTCTCCCTCCCCTGCTCCCTCTCCCTCCCCTGCTCCCTCTCCCTTCCTTGCTCTCGCTCCCTGGCTGTATAGGTACAGCAGTACAACCAGAGACGTCGAGCCGTGTATGTGTGTCAGTTATAGGGGAGGGACTAGTACTTGATATGCCAAGAGTTGAGGTTGAGGATATAATTAGCACTTCAAGTTAAATTTGTGATTATAGGTGGAAATTGCTCAGATAAGTTTGGATAATTCGTATATTCTGAAGGGAAAAAAAAGTAGTTCTAAATTAAGTTATGGACCCTGTGCAAACTTCTGGACATGCATACGTGCCATTTGTTGTTTCTTTTCATACTACTATGGTGTATTTTGCAGTGTATATGTCGATGCATAATGAGAGAGCATGCAGTCGCTAAGCCTGTTCGATGCGGGCAATGGGTATTCCAGCTCTCTTAGATTATCGAGGAAATTTGTACCATGAAGCTTTCAAGTTCCTTCTATAGAAGCAAATCTGGATTCCCTTACTTTTGCGTTTGGTATTTCAGGCGTGTGAATGCTCCAGTCCTCAGACTTCTCGTACCTTGAAAGCTTTCGTCTTTCGGCCGGGTAATGTTTCCATATCACTCGAATTAAGTACAGGAAATTGGGGAGACTTGTTAGATACTTCAATGTTCTTAAGATATTTTCTCGCAATAAAGCGTAAGACTATCGAATGTACTTACGAGGGGCCAACGTCTTCCTTTCTACGTTGCTAAGGGCACACGGTGCCCGTTTGTTCTATGAAGCTGTTTTACTCTCAGTAATGCAGAATAAAGATTTATTTGATTTTTTAAGCAGACATACATTTCATCATCTTTGTAATTAAACTATTCCGCTATACTGTCTATACATGTCTATGCCTGCCTGCCTGAAATATACATGCAATAGTTCGCAAGTAGGGGTGTCACTTGAACGGAAGGTCTCAACGTGACCAAGTGGAAGCAAGGTATAGGCATATGAACTTGAATTAACACTATACATTTAACACGAACTTCGTGAACATTGATGGATTCGTCAACAGTTGTTGGTGATTTACACAACGACACACCTATAAAATCCCTCACGATAATTGCATAATATGACTGCCTCGTGAGCTATTAACACACTTTATTTGACATTTTAGCAAGAAAGAATAAATAAGTGGATGTTTGTTTGCAAAGTCTTGAAATATTGTGAGGTACATCAACGTTCAGGCTTCTTTTTTACACGTTACATTAGTAGTGTAAGTTATATCACCTTAACCCATAATGACTGCATGCTCTGTTTTGGGCACCTCAATCTAAAGCTTTAACTGAGAGGGCAACACAAGGGGAGACGTGTTCCATCACACGAGAGGAGGAGGAACCGAACAGGTACCATACAGATATATGCTGAATGTATGATCATTCAGTTTGGGTGGAATAGGGTGGATTGTAAAGGCACTTTATGGGGTATCATAAAGGAACTCTCAATTGCCGCTCTTCTTCAGTGTTCGTTACTGCAG
This sequence comes from Apostichopus japonicus, assembly GCF_037975245.1. Classification (NCBI taxonomy): domain Eukaryota; kingdom Metazoa; phylum Echinodermata; class Holothuroidea; order Aspidochirotida; family Stichopodidae; genus Apostichopus; species Apostichopus japonicus. The sequence goes on along the minus strand of NC_092575.1, from coordinate 18,786,804 downwards.
ATTTATCATATCAACTGCAAGTAAAACATGCAATTCTATTTCAGATATCTGAAATTGAATTGCAGATATCTTGAATTCAATTTCAGATATCTCGAATTCAATTTCAGATATTTTTTTTCTCTGGTATTTCGAGATATCTGAAATTGATTTTCAGATATCTGCAATTATTTGTAGATATCTTAAATAAATTGGAGATATCTGTAATTTAATTTGAGATATCTGAAATTATTTCGAAATATCTGAAATTCCTTATTAATTGTTAAAACGGCTTTCCATACGGGTCCCTAATTCCTCACATAACTTCCCATGCTGAACAGTACATCTTTAGTGCGGCTGATGTATTGTTGAGGATTACATGTTGTATTTGCGCAACCAACGGCTGTACGAATGACACTGAACTACCGTAGCCTTTACTTATTATAATAAAATATCAGCTTACGTAGTATATGTACATTAAATAATTATGTTGCTATCGTTACGTAACGGTTTAAACTCTTCTTTTAACTTGTTACCAAAAACAACATACAGAGAAACATTTGTGTAAATGAAACTTACGTAGTTTGATGATGTAATCATACTACACTGGCGTAATTACTCATTACCCCAGCAAATTTCTTAACCCTGAAAAAATGTATAATAATTTGTTTCCAAATGAATTGTTGCATAACGGCGTCATTTGTTCTATTACAATGAGGTAGGCTAGACTATAAACATGATTTCAAGTTGTTTTAGTTTTGTATTAATATTTGTTTCTGATCTAATACGCCGCAATGTAACCGGAAATTAAATTTACAAGCAAACAGACTGAAATGGATACAATTTGATAAACGGTTGATACAATGCGTGACGTCATAAAAAAATCACGGTACCGAATTCTGACATCGCATTCAAACTACTTACGTCACGACTACTCCTCTTCAAAAACTAAATTGACATTCAACTCTTTTGTTTAGAAATTAAGAATGCATTGACTTGTAAATACAACTTCTTGTTCACGGATCCACAATAATTGCTTTACTAGCCTAAATAAAATTCAAGCATGAACAAATACAATGGACAAAACACAAATATGTCCATGGACAATGACTGCAGTAAAGTCATGAATAATGACGGTAGTAAAGTAGGCCTAGGTATAACAGAGCCAAGAAATCATCTTGCGTCCTTGCGATGAGTAAGTATAACATCATTAGTTTATTAAAGCATGCCTCAAATCTGAAGACGGTCGTGACAATATTTAGGTCGACGTTCGTTCAGACAATCTTATAGTACTCGAAGCTAATTGTTAAACGACATACACCTACGCCATTCATTTAATATTTTGCCAACTGAAAGCGACTCTGTTTCACTGAAGAGTCATGTTCGATGTGCTGACTTCAATGTACACGATAGCTGTGAAATGTTTTGTCTATGACCGTACCATCTCATCCTCCCTCGCTATATATACTAAACACACAAAGGGAGATAGCAACATGATATAGTAAGGTACGAGCCTATGCATACAGCGTATAAGAGTGGGAAAGATGCGAAGTAATACGATCCGTGATTCGATTTTGAAACTTCGATAAATCTATGCATCAGTTTGAAATTCAGTATAGGCTAAGCCTAAGTATAGATCGACCTTCTCGGCAACTTCTTCACTAGAAACTTGAATAATACCATATATGTCCATTGTTTTTGACCGACTTTTACAAAGACTGTACTTAACACCTTGGCCCGTGGCTGTTCACCTTTGTTACCGTGGCAACCCCATCTTTAGTTTCATAGTTCTTGATATTCCCGTTAAACAGCCGGTTGTGAGTCAAATCAATGTCATAAAGGAGTCATATATAACAATAGAGAAAACATAAATGTTCACTTAATTTAACATTTGACCCCTGAACCTTTAGCCTACCTTTCAACCTGAAGAGCAGTGAGACGCAAGTTCTCTTGCACGGGGCACTTTAAAAACTGCAAGATCTTAGCATATGTGTTCTCTGATTCTCATTCTTCTCTGTTTTTTTTTTCTTTCTGTTTTTAATGTAAATATTAAGAAAATCTCGACATCTTGAGAAGCTCATCCAAAGTTGTCCTCACGGATTACACATGTTCTTTATTGAATATCAAGTTATTGTCCAGTGGATATATAAGCATATATATTTGTAGACACGGAATGTGCATATCGTGTTTGTTATACACATATAAGCTTCAAATAGTTTCCTGTAGTTTGTTCACCCCGAAGTCTTACTCATGTTCGTCACACACACACACACACACCCACACACACATACACACACACACACACATGTATATATATATATATATATATATATATATATATATGTATATATATATGTATATATATATATATATATATATATATATATATATATATATATATATATATATATATATATATATACATGCATATGTGTGTATACATATAGGTCTATACAGCCTATAGCTATTCATACTGATTATGTGTTTAATCTGAATAAGAAGGAACCACTTCATCTCTCCATTAAATGCAAAGTAGTTTTACGCGTGGGAAATAAAAACTAACTCTTTGAGCGAGACGAGTAAGTCACGTTTCTACTAAAAGCTGGTTTGATTTTTAATGAGGGTAACATTTGTCACTTTCAATTTACCGAAAGCGATGCGGGTTTTGCAGGTTTGTCAAGTGACCATACAGACTGGATTTATCCCCGTAAGATACACTTTCTCTCTTTAATAAAAACAAGAAATGGTCTTAGGCAGTAATTCGATGTCAGAGATCCAAACAGAAATTGAATTATGTACAGTGGGAATATTTATGAGCATGAATCTAATTTTCGTGTTATAATAAGAAGCTTTCCACATGATATCGGCTTTTTTTTCACACATAACAAATGAGAATAGAGAATTTTGCAGTTTCTAAATTTTGGTAGTTTTGGTAATTTCCAATTTTGGTAGTTTCTAAATTATATGAAAACCGTTACGATTGAAAGCAAGCTGAAGTGACATGAATTAAACAGTATTATTCCAGTGATAGTATAGTATCATCTTCGCCTAAGATGAACTGCAAAATCTTTGTTTTCATACTTCAAATGCTAGAAATAATTTAACAATAAAGACAAAGATGAAATTTCCTAAAATGTATTGTTTATGAAGCGTGCAAAAAAAAAACATTTAAATGGAAGTAGTTTTTCCATCTTTGACAGCTGACCCCGCCCCCTCCCCCACACACACTGAATCCATTAATACGATTATCCCTTCCCCTCGGCCCACCCCACGCCCTCAAGCCCGGCGTTTTTGTTTTAACCGTGGTTGAAGAGGTTGGAGACACTCACCATATGTGCGATGATATAACCGATACACCATGCAGCACGGAGACCCATACGTTCCATAAATGTCGAAAAAGAAAGTGAAGTGACCCTTTATACATTGGAGAAACCAAAAAATACCATTTACGACTTTTATCTGTACCGGGCCCCAGGCAACAGCCATAAAGAGCCCATGGCCCACACATGATTTAATTATGTTATCAAAAAGCACGACAATTCTTTTACTGGTGTTGGCCCTATTGGACATTGCGGTATCCAAAAAAAGGGCCCAAAAATTGCACTAAGGCATCAACGTGATCCCTGTGCCTTGAATATTTTATTTCCTTCTCTCAACATGCTGATACAAGTTTTGGACATTCTCATATAAATCTCGACATATATATACAGTTTGCGGGGCATTAACGAAACGATGGCGCGCGCAGATGTTCCAAAATTATAGCATGACGTCAATATTGTATCTAGCAAGCAATGTTGACATGACCAATGTAGTAGTGGCATGCTGTTACAAGTTTTCGACATGCTGATTTTGAATTTGACATGTTGATAGACGTAATGACATATTGGTATTTTGTCTCGACATGTTCATTTGGAATTGTAATATGTTGATATCGAATTGGACATATATATATTAACTTGGACATTTCACTTTCCTTTTCGACATTTATGGTACGTTTGGCTCTCCGTAATGCAGTGTCAGAAATGTTTCATCGTGTCTCACGAAACTTCGAAACTATATACTACAATGGACATGTCACGAATTATAGCATCTCATTATAGTTCTAAAGCACTTGACCTTATATTATTTGGGGGTAACGTGGGGTAATTGATCTAGTGCTCACGAGACATGTCATTGTCATGAGACATGATATATCATGTTCTATACTGACTCATTGTGTCATGATTTTAAAGAAGTCTATCTAATAATAAAAGACAAGAAGTGAAAGTTTCGTAACAAATGGGATGTTCGGGGAGCAGGCGCGTAGCCAGGAATTTGCCAAGGGAGGGGCGAAAATGTTGGCAAACTATCAGAGCCGTAGATACGGCATTGCAAACTATCTAAGCGTAGCGCCGCCACGAGTTGGCGCGAAGCGTACAAGAAATTTTTTGCTGAAAATGACTCCCAGATCGCTGGAAATGGCACTTGTAAGTTGCATCTTAGCATTCATTACAATAAAATTAAAAATATGCTCAAGGGGGGGGGGCTGCCCCTTCGCCCCCCCCCCCTTGGCTACGCGCCTGTCGGGGAGGTTTGTTTGGATTATTTACCATAACATGTAACTTCGGAATATTCCGAGTTGCCGAAATGGCGAAAGCAAAATCCAGAAAGGTATAGATATTGATGGCAACTAACACTGTTGTTCGATTGACGTATAGCCGGTATATAGCATATATTTTACAATAATAAAAATAAACGGCCAATACCATAATTAATATATAGTTGAATGTTTGTTTTGGTGGAGGGTGGGAGGGTCAGTGGGTGATGGGTCTGTGAGCGATTGGACGGCATGCCTAGTTTTCGATTTTTTACTTTTTTGGACAAATATGAAGAGGTTTCGAAAACAGGTGAGTCGTCGTGGAAGCTACTATAAATACCAATCGAGCTATACTGACTGTTCTGTTGATAAACGAACACAAATAACCACAAAATCTTACAACATTTGAAAGTAAATTAAATCAAATAATATGTCACTTGTATTATAGCTATATCTACTCAGTCTTTGCTTGTATTTATCTCTAGCTTTGAATTTTGGCATTAAATGTGTAATTTTCAAGTATAGCATAAAATCGTTCTTAACAGTGACATTTGTGTAGGGTGTATGCGGCTACCCGGTGACGTGTCACCGATTTCTTATTTCTTAAGGGGGGGGGTGGATGGATGAATGAATGAGGAAGAGAAATACCAAGGAGATAACTTGTTCCGATTCTATTCATGTACAAATAAATTGTGTTTTTTTTTCTTTTCTTCAAATACGCTTTGGAAATTAAACTTGTCGCTGACGTATACTGCCATAGACTGTGATGCTTATCTTGACATTGATAGATCGTTTACTACGATAATGTTATTCAACTAGACAACTTGTCCTATTTATATGGACGGTTTTTATTTCGAATTCGTTAAGGATAAAGTATAGGTCATGCATGCACAAACGCTATACGGTTATGTCGTCTTTACCAATCACAATTATCATCATCTGCAGAGATTTTCATCCGATGTTTTTTTTTTCAATTAGTCGAAACCAGATCAGTTCTGATTTACATGTCAGGTTTTCGTATTGTGAGATAACCATGGGTTTTAAGGGACCATAAAAGTGGTACTCAAAATTGCCAAATATGCTAAACTAACCACAGTTTGAAAAAAAAGTTAAACCAATAAGCATTATAACAGTATGTCCGCCTGCATGATAAGTCAAAATTGAGTGTCCGTTGGCCTATTTGCATATACTCACAAAATGTCCAGGTTTACATCAACTGAGTAAGGCAGCCGTCCGCTTTTGTACCATTAAGTGATATTTCGTTCTGTTTCACTTCCTACACTATCCCTTTAAATGCATCAATATTGATGTTCCATGCACGTACCGCGATCATTATGATATTTTGTATTTTGCTTATTCAAAAGTTTCCACGGTTACATGATCTCACCAAGGTAGCCTAGCCTCGCATAACTTTGGTACCTTAAGGTGATATTTCGCACTATTTCACTTATATAATCCATTTAATACCGCCAATATATATTCTATGCACGTATACATATCATATTGTGTATTTGCATTTTCACAAGTTTCCATGGTAACAAAAACTGGGCAGGACAGCCTAGCTTCATTTAATATACCATAAAGTGATATTTCGTTCACTTAATACTATCCCTTTAAACCGTCAATAATGGCGTTCCATGCACGTATATACATATAATACTGAGATCACTGGACAGATGGTTAAGTTCCTTTGCTTTGCTCATTCTGAATAGAATATATTTGTATCGGATTGAAATCAGTGAAACCTGTCTCAATGCATGTCTTGTCTTAATTGCAAGGCATGTATACTAACCCTGCAAGAATGCAGGGCATACCGATATAGTTGTTTAAAACTATAAATACAGGTGGAAGGAACTTGCTTGAATGCGGATGGGATTTAAGTGACGATATTATTCATTATACTTCAAGGACAACTCTAGCTATAACTTCAAAACTATTTTAACGTTAGTGTCATCGGTTAACCCCCCCCCTTCTATCCCCACCACTCCACTTTCCCCTCCCCTTCCTCCAATTTGGGATACTATTTCTACCCCAAGTGTGTCACATAGTATTTTCCAAGTGTCTTCGTTGCACATAGCCTAGGGCAGAAGTTCCTTCATGACCGGGGAAACATGCCGCCCATACTGACCTAGCTCCCCCCTATAGATAGATTCTTTATGACGATATTTCGTCCCCCCCCCCCCCCAAGAAGTGAGAACGGGATCGAGTTAGTATCATCGCGATGCATTCTATAGTTGTGTAAATTAACTCACAACAATCATCCTTGTTTGATTATCATGTTTTGAATAGGATTTAGAAGTTCAAATGTAAACTAACAGTGTGTACGTTATAGGACGAACCGAAATTAATTGTTGACTCGGCTACCACTAGACAAGTTCATCATAACCATACAATTTATCAGTATTATTCTCACAGACCGGTTGACCTGCAGTGTAGGCAATCAAAGCAATCCACCATACCAAGGCTAGCTATGTCCCACTTCAGATATATAAGACTTTGAATTAAGGCTTGATATTTAAACCTCCCTGATCTTTGCCCCCCCCCCCCCCTGTAAAAAAATATAGGCCGAGTTTTCATTATCGTGTGCAACCCACTTGCCATATGCGCAATTATTCAACATTCCGTTTCTTCAATATCGCCTTTAACAATGTACGGGCTAGTTATTTTCATGTTTTAACATGTAAGGTCTTAACTCCAATGATGTACATATATGACGCACGCTTCCCCAATGTATTGCTTCAATGAGAGTGTAATATTTTAGACCTCTGTGACCACAAACGGCTTTTGGACACCCGCATATACAATCGTAACCATGTACTCAGTATGGTTAATCCACTATATTTAAGTCTGAAGTTTGCCAACTTTCCTCTTCTTCGGAGGTATCGTGTTAACAATTAGTTTAGGCCATTACACACTGGATACACACAACGCATCACTGTACCAAACAGAAGGACTAATATCTAATCTATAAATATATATATATATATATATATATATATATATATATATATATATATATATATATATATATATATATATACATATATATATATATATATATATATATATATATATATATATATATATATATATATATATATATATATATATACGTACCAATTGTTGTTGAATGCATTACTATATTAATTGTTGTAGCCTACTGACATGCTACAGACCAAAATCGATGGCACACCAGTGATATACTAGAACATATAACGACTCATTTAGATTAAATTGACTGCTGCAAAATGCACAGAAGTTTAACCTATACCTGATTTTGGATTTAACGAGTACGAAGAGAAACATCTCTTTCTTTTTAAATGTCACCAATGTTTTTTTGTGGCTTTGGATATTGAAGTACATGTGGCAAAGTATATGTGGTGAGAAAACTGAAGAAAGTTAGGCTACGGTTAGACCACGAATTTATGCCTTCGAAGAGCAAAGTAGGAACTTGACTTTTTTAAAAGAGGTTTGTACGTTGGTGTAAGCATTATAAGGACATGGTAAAATGAAAACAAGATCTTCATAAACTCGAAATTTCGACGGTTATGGTTAAATTTTATTTTAATTTCGGATGTTTCCGACTTTTAATCTCGACATATTAAGATATTAGTCAAATTTCGGGATTATGCTAACATTAACGTCCGTCGGTTCCCCCGGCGTTCGTACGTCCATCCGTCCATCCGTCCGTCCGTTCGTTCGTCCGTCCATTCTTTCGTTCGTAAATTCCTTCATTCGTTCATTACTTCGTTCGTTCTCCCGTTCTCGGCGCTCGCTCGCACGGTCTCTCGTTCGCTATTTCGTTCGTTCAGTCATTCAGAGTTCATCTACTATTTGTGTTTTACAACTATATCGGTCCGCGGCGATTTACACTAAAATAAACAGTCTACATCGGTATCGCCGGAGTGTCGGTACCATTATAAGCGATCCTAGGCGTCAATTGTGTTTGCTTCAGTTTACAATATTCAAATTGTGTGAAAGCATTCGTCAACGTTCAGGAATCGGAGGGGAGGGACAGCTGGGATTATTGCAGGCAAAACTGTTTCCCATGTATAGACTTAATTAAGTTTTCTCGAGTAGATGTAATGAATTTCACGTAGCCTTCTGGGTTTCACACATTTCCGACATTTCTCTCGGTAAGTTGCCACTGTACACTTCCAGACACTATACCGTAACTAAGGATATGACGTAGGCATTTTACACTAATCAATGGAAATCCACCTAGGGAAATAGGCTTATCTTTACTTGTGCGTACTGAAATTACCAATGCAAATGTTTCAAATTAGTCTAATTTCAGCCGTTTGACCTGTTTAACCGTGTAATTTCATTAGGAGACAGATGAGTAAGTCTATGGCACCGCGAGTTGAAAGTACTTTCGCATTCACAGTGGTTGGTGTACGTATAGTTGCCTATATGGATATGATCATATCAAAGAGCCACGTGCTGTGGATGCGCACGCCGAGCGTTATAAAGCATGGACGTGTTACACTGCAGACAGGCCCTGGGTGATATATTATGTATATAGATAGCTAATAAAATAACTTTTTACCATTTAAGAGCACTCGCAAAACAAGGAAGAGGAGGATATCACTCAATGCACATTGAAATTTATCAGACATGTAGGTACTTTTTTAAAGGTCGGGGTAAAGTCTCTTCAATATATTTGCTCTGAGGGTTAAGGCTTAAGCCGAGCCGCCCCCTCAACCCCCCCTCCCCCATCCCACGTTATCCCGCCCGTCGTTTCTCAAGAGCTGTAGCTTTGTTACTGACGAGAGCAACTTTTGTTTATGGGAGTACTGTATAGCTTGCGTCAGTCCTGAAATAAGTTATATGAATAATATCGTTAACGTCATTTAGCAAACATGCAAATTTTCATGAATACGTTTTCGAATATAATTACCGTATCTTTTCAGTATTCGATTAATAAGAACGATCATAAAGCAAACTGTGGAAAGAAATGAGTTACTATAATCAAATAATATGTCTGAAAATTAGTTAGTTGGCACGTTCATTTCAAGGTTGGTTTCAATGTTATATAAGCTATTATTTTGCGCTTTTTGACATTAAACAGTCACTTTTGACGCAGATTTGATAATATCGTTAGTAAATAGTCATATATGTGTAGGCAACAGGGGAGGGGGGGGTCAGAGGTGGCAAGGTGGGGGCAGGAGTATAATGCTGCCTCCTCTCTTTTTATATTTAAATTTATATAAAAAGTAAAAAATTTGGAAGTGAAACCCCTAAAACAGCGACAATGTCTAAATTTAGAGAGAAAGGGCAGAAATTTCAAGGAATGGATCGAAAGTTTGTGATCAAACCTCAAAAATTTGAAGATATTGAAATGAAAATTTCAAACGCCCCGTCTTGGTCAATGTAACATCTACAAAAGAATCACTTGATTGCTGAGCCTCTTAAAGGGTCTCTTCTCACCCCACCCCTCCCACCCAACCCCCCCCCCCCCCCCGAGAATGACTTAGAAACAAAACCTGGCGTAATAATAACAGGGATTTAGAAGCGTATAACATGTGTCATGCAATTTTTTGTTTATATATAGAGTCATCCATTGTTGAGATACACAGACAGAACTATGGGACAATCTATATAGTATACGTTGTAGTACCATGAAGAACCTGAAACCAACTCCCACGTATACACTCGTGCACCTCCTTCTTACCGAGAAGAATCCTGTTGAAAATTGCTATCAAGTAATATAATCCTATAATACCATGCATGGAGGTAAATATTTAATACAACATTTAATAACTCCGGCTCACTTAGACTTAAGTATTTGTAGTCACAATTTTCGATGATCGCCGGGAAGAAACTAATCCCTGATTTCTAAGAACAAGCGTAATCATGACATAAGAGCTAAATTATATTTGTCAGCGCCGTGCAGTTAGGATTTTAGGCCTGGGGCAGGTTGGGTATTACTATCATCCGTTTTTTTTTAATCAAAGCTTTGACGGTATACATTTCCTTTACTACATTTGCTTTAATATTTTTTATTCATACTGTGGTATACATTACACGTGTTTTCGACATCACCAAGGTAACTTACAACGTAATTACAGTTTAATGTAAAATAAGCCCCTTTGAAAGATTCCAGGCAATTTGAGCCTCTCTGGTGAGGTTTAAAGTGAAATACATAAGCCTATACATAATTATGTCAGCTAACATATATGTCATTCATATATATACTAACATATATACCATATATTAAAATGGCTTTGAAATAACAACATATCTCACATGGAAAATATTTGAAAATGAGAAACTTGAACAATCCTTTCAAAATTGTATTCCTTGTATTCTAACGGAATTATATTATCGTACCTAACGGTTGTAACAATATTGATTATTAGACATTTTGAACGTACTATTTTTCTCTATATGTTTTGTTTTTGCAATGTAACTTCGTTAGTAGCCACGCCTAGGGTGATTGGGCGTGTGGGTGAGGACATACTCAAATCATGATGCTTCCCCAAGTCTCCCCTCTCACCATCACCCCCCCCCCCACCCTCCCCTCCAGTCGACTCTGTTACAACAAAACCGACTCTCTGTAACGTCTATTACTTTTTATTTTGATTAACATTAGGCTTACAAAATGCTACACCTTCCTGTTCGCCCCTGGACCCCCACATGTGCTGAAATCTCTGGAATGAATTTCTAAAAAATAGCTACAAGATAACTGTCTGAAGGTTCCCGGGCTTGGAATTCCTCTTTCTGACATGTGTTTTGTTCTTAAAGTCATATTTTAATCGTAATGATTTATTTGTCTTTGATATGACTTTACAGCATCTTAGTTCCAACAAATTATAGGTCTAAAAGTATGTTTATATTTATATCAATAAACTATATCAAACAACAGACTTTTCAGTTTGTGATTAAGCTAGAAACCATTACATACGCATAACCACAAGGCAAGCATAACCACAGGGCAAGCAAATTGACAATAAAAGCATAATCACCATACAAGCAACATTACAATACAAACATAATCACCATTCAAGCATAAGCATAATACAAACATAACCACCATGCAAGCATAATCACCGTATACGCAACACAATCACCATACAAGCATAGTCGATGGATACAAGCATAATCAGGCGCGTAGCCAGGAATTTGCCAAGGGAGGGGCGAAACTGTAGATTCGGCATTGCAAACTATCTAAGCGTAGCGCCATCATGAGTTGGCGCGAAACGTACAAGAAAATTTTGGCTGAAAATGCCTCCCATATCGCTGGAAATGGCACTTCCCAGGCCTTGTAAGTTGCATCTTAGCATTTTCTCTGTTGAAAATACTAGCGATATCATAAAAACATTAAAAAAATTTTTTTTAAATATGCTCAAGGGGGGCGGCTGCCCCCTTCGCCCCCCCCCCCCTTGGCTACGCGCCTGAGCATAATCACTACAAAGCATAAACACCATACAAGCATAATCACCATACAAGCATTTTCACCATACAAGCAAAATCACTATACAAGCATAATCACCATACAAGCAAAACCAAGATATAACAGCCGGAATCACTTTTAACTTGAAATACAATTAGCTATATAAGTAAGAGCGAAGACACATTTCTGTGACATTGAATCGATTTACTCGTAATCAGTAATAGTTAGTAATAGTTAGTCTAAGCAGAATTTAATTAAGATACACAATCCTTTTGTGACGACACTATACCAAGAAATAATTTAACCCTGCAAACAGAAACTTGAACCATTCTTGACACTCTGCATGAGCCTCGAAAAAGAATCACTTTCAAATTAAATTTCTATCGGAGATTTATATATTGTATTTGGGTAATAAAAGTGTCATTGGAGGTTCTTTGTGAAAGAAATGATTTGAAATTTATGGTTGTTTTATGCCTCTCAAGTTACTTTTAACTATCTATTCTGAGTGCATTTTTTCAACGAAAGTTGAGAGACAAAAATAGTCGTAAAGTGGAATCTCTTTTCCGCAAGAAAACAAATAAGGGGACGGTTTCAAAACAGATAGGTTGTTGCCAAGAATGAATCCTCCATCGAGGGATAAGCCTCTGACTTTGGAAGTCAGTGGATAAATAAAATCGGTGATTAGATTCATTCTTTGTTCTTTATTAGGAACTCTTCAAGAATTTTTATTATTTTTTTTAGGAGGTCATGCTTTCTTTTCTAATGATGTTAATAAAACGAGTGTCCAATGAGACCGTGCTGTAGAAAATCCTGACGTCACGTATTCATCGTAATTACGTAAATGCGTAGAGGCAATCTTTGCTTCAGCCAATTAGCTACACCATCGCTAGATCTCTTTATTTTGAAAGATATATACATATATATTCATATATATATATATATATATATATATATATATATATATATATATATATATATATATATATATATATATATATATATATATATATATTTACATATATATACATATATATATATATATATACATATATATATACATATATATTCATATATATATATAAATATATATATATACATATATATATATATATATATATATATATACATATATGTATATATATATATATATATATATATATATATATATATTTACATATATATATATATATACATATATATATATACATATATATTCATATATATATATATATATATATATATATATATATACATATATATATATATATATATATATATACATATATATATACATATATGTATATATATATATATATATATATATATATATATATATATATATATATATAAAATATTGTGTGTGTGTGTGTGTATACGAAGATTAATCTTTTTTGGCATGGAACTTTCAAAGAAGCCTAACTCTGATAATAAGGTGTTTTTTCTTCAGCCGGTTGGTATATGATTTTCTATAATAATATTGTAGCATTCTTTGATGTCCGCTCACATCATGCTTCAAAACATTCTGTACTGACTTACAAACAGTTCCTAATCTTTAGCTGACAGAAAACACGAACTGTATACCGTACTGCTCATACTGTGAAGAGTGTTATGAATATATCGACAATATTTTTCCAACTGGAAATTTTTACAGGCTTTATTCAACGGGTACATTGCACAGCTCAGTGCAAGTTCACAATGATTTCAATGTAGGATTATGGATTAGTCAGGGGGAGGATTGGGGGGGGGGGAACAGATAAAGAAGAAAATCGAATAGATTAGATTTGATCCATTTTTTATTCGTACTTATTTCAATAAAAATCTTTCTCTGATTGAAAATTACAAAGTATTATCTGAAATGTATTTAACGGCATGTTAACCAGCTCATCATAAGAACAATGTCATGCATCACTTCTTATACATATTAGTTCAAAGAGGTAAACAAAGAGAACAGTAAAAAAAAAGAATTATATCATAGCTGCAGATGTAAGCATCAATGATCTTAATGACCATATCGAAAAATACTTCTTCTTCTTCTTCCTTGTCATTTTTATATGTTTTTCTTCTCTTTTTCTTATTTTTTTTATATATTTTGAGTCCCAGGGTTCAGTTTTCAAGTTCACGTAAAAATTGAGTGAAATTGGTTCCTAACGTGTACAGTACGTTATATAGAGGGATGGATTAATTGTCTAAAGTATAGACTATAGTTATACTATATATAGTACCATTCCATGACTCAAAGGAAGAAAATAAAAACTCATTTGGCAGAGAAAATACAGTTTTCATAAAACAAATTTTAACATGATAACTAGTCAACTGTCATCTATAGATCAATATTATAATTTGGAGAAAGACATAAAATTAGCTGCAAGCTTTATGAGTTTACTACATAAACAAGGTACATGGTTGAAACATTTAGCAAGTTGGGTATACTTGCGCGGGTACTAACGCGCAATTACAGACGTTTATCTAATTCACCATTATTGTGGTAGTACTTTCGGCATCAACCGTTACTTGTCTTTCGGGCTCCCCACTTACGAAATATTCTGGATTAGTCACTGTGAGATACTCGTTACGTGCATGCGATAAAATACATTTTATTGCAAGTCTTAAAGGAACATACATATGTAATACGGAAGGAGATTATAATTTTCATGTAACTTTCTCCGGCAGGGACACAACTGAGACAATGAGTGATATAACAGTGTGAAGTCCTACTCACATGCCCCCTCCCACTTCCGTCTTCCCACGACTCCCAGAACCGCCCGCCCACTTAGATCATGACGTAGGCGTAGAGGTCACCAATGTTTATGGCCATAAAATTTTAGTATGCTAAACATTACTAAAAGTTGTCGAAAGTCACGTTGTTGGAAAGTTCTGAATCTCAATAATTACTCTCAGGCATAGAGGAGACAGTCGAATGTGTGGCTGAGGAAAATTGATTTGAAAGGGGGAGGGGGGTAGTTGAATAATTGTTAAAGTTGTAGCATCAGTGGCCATTCTTTGAATTTCTAGCATATTTGGGGATATATATTTAACGTAGCTGATATTACATCACCGACGGGGGTGGGTGGGTGAGGGGGGGGGGGGTAACGTGTCCCATTGAGTTAATGACAAGCTGTTCTCATTTTGAAGAAAATAAAAATAGTCGTGTAACTATACTTGAAGATCGTTTATAGTCAGCTTATAAATTCTTTATAGTCATCTTATGTTCGTTACTGTAAATATTTTTTTTCGATGTTCGGTTACTTCAACTTGTCTGTGGTTTACGTTGTAAGGTCAGTACGACATGTTTATATAAAAGTATCTATTGATATTTCCATTCGAATGGGACTGTTTAGTTTGAATCCTTCTATAGCATTCTTCAAATTAAGTTCAAGCTGAATAAGTCAAAACAGGGGGTTCGATGAGGCACTACATCCCCAGGCTGAAATCTTCATTACAACACAGTTTCTCTCCCCCACCCCCACCCCCACTCCCACCCCACCTCCTCTCTTCCCTTTTCTTTCATCTAGTACTATTATTACTATTATTAGCAGTAGTAGTATTAATATTATTATTATTATTATTATTACATTTGTTATTATTTAAGAGGTGTGGTTTACCCATCACTTTCAATACATTTTGACAATAATCTGTTGCTAAATCTAAAGCCCAGTTGTTCGCTTTCCATCCGTGTAAGAAAGAACCATGTCCTCCTCTTCTCGTGGTTACCAAGGTAACATGCGGAATGGTTTCAAACAAATCGAACGGAATGTCATTTTTCTGTACAACGGGATCATCTAAGCTATGGATACACAACAGAGGTATTGCTATTTCGTCAATTTCACTCAGTGGCTCATTTTGCTCGTAAAACCCCTCCAAATCCTGACAATTATCAACAAAAGGTATCATATTTCTGAGGTATTCCTCCGCTGACGAGGCACCGAATGCTTGATCCAAGTCGATTTTGCTTTGTAAGTGTCCTGCACTCCGTGACAACTCCACCTTAAGACTTTGTAGGAAGACCCATTGAGAAAAGTTGTTATGCTCTGAACTCAGTTGACGCTCGAGCGAGTACCATGGTGAGATGCAAACCGCAGCTTGTAGGTGACAAGATGAGCCATATTCCCCGAGATAGGCCAAAAGTAAACTGGCACCTGTCCCTACTCCCATGGATATTAACTTCCTCTTCGGATCCAGTTTTCGTACAAACTTGATTACTTCACGGAGGTCGGAACATTCTCCGAAGGACTGATAGTTTGATGAAGACGTCAAGGGTATTCCAGCGCTGCCACGTTTGCGAAAAACGACTGGCAGGAAGCCTTTACGATACGCATGCGCACATATGACAGCTTCCGATAATGCAAGAATATTGTTGCAAGGTATGACTAATACGATCGGTGCTCTCTTGCGTAAAGTGGGTCCATTTAGAAACCAATCGAGCCCTACGAGACCGCCATCTTCCGCCATAAAGAGATTACGTGTGAATGACGTTTCGTGACGACACATCCGA
The DNA here is from genome assembly GCF_037975245.1 of Apostichopus japonicus. NCBI lineage: Eukaryota > Metazoa > Echinodermata > Holothuroidea > Aspidochirotida > Stichopodidae > Apostichopus > Apostichopus japonicus. Next base: position 18,770,364 of record NC_092575.1, on the reverse strand, counting down.
AGAAACACATTTGACAAAGTTTGAATCCAACCTGATAATAACCATGGGCTGCATCTGTATTCAGAGGTTAAAATCTTACAGTTTTGGGTGAGGAAATCTTGCATTGCAGAAGATTTAAAATACAATTTTGGAAGTTCACCTCTGGGAAAGAAGAAGAGAAACAACGATTTCACAGATTGTACAAAGTTTCTCCCAAAGTTGAGAATAACATTGCCAAGAAAGATGGCCGTCAGAGTTAAATAATGATGACATTTCTCCAAGTGGCATTCTCGTTGAACATTTGGCGTATCTAATAGTCGCCGATTATGTCCAACTGTATCATGATGATTTCTCTGTCGCCATTTTGAACGGGTTTCTGTTTTGGATATCATTTCTCTCCAGGGAAGTGTAATTGTCTGTGTAGTTGCTGTTGATCCAATCGACATCATTATTATCTTCCACGAACTCCAAGATTCTTTTTCATTCGAATTTTCGATAGAAATTCGTCAATGTTTGTGGATTTATAAAACGAACACGGATTGAAAAGTCCTTTATATATATACATATCCGACGAAGTAATATATCCATGAACCCAGTGAAACGTCAATGTACAATGAAGCAGTTTCACGACAACAACAAAAAGACCGGAAAATCGACTCACTTGTTCTGCTTGATCAAACAGCTCATAAAAAAAACTAACTCAGAATATGAAGGACATATTTATATATGTATATATATATGTATACATATATATATATATATTTATAAATGTAATATGTATATTTTTATTGTCAATTAAAATGGACATATCCCAGAAGAAAATGTAGGAAGGAATCGTGTAGTTTGAAATATTAAAAGCTCATAGTCTGAAATCTGGCAGAACCACTGCAAGGTTGGACATTTCAATTCGTCCGAAGGTAAGAATCTTTATAGTATGCATCCTTGAATTTGTGGTTATTTCCGTCCGACTTAATCGGTTGATGATCTGTATACATAAAGAAGAAAAAATAGAGTACGTGATAACTAAATCGTGTGAGATAATTATCTCAATTTGCGACAAATTGATAATTAAAATCTAATCCGAAAGCTCAAGGACTACTCTCTTGTCATGCAAAGTAAATTATCAAAAACCCAAGATGACGTAGTAACTATGCGAAGCTCACAGCTGGGGGCAAAAAGTGTCATTTTTCCACACCGTACTTCAGTATAAAGTCCGGCCATAAGAACAACAAAACATATGTGAGATAACGCAGAAAGTATGAAATTTGAGTAATTTGCCGGAATTGCTGACGATAATTCTTCTATCATATCAAAGCGTGAAGTACCGTATTTGTTAGTTAACATTCATTTGGTGAAGTCAATCTAGGATATTGTCTTTAAAATGATCAATTGCAAATCTTATATTTGGATTTGGCCGAATATTCGTGATATACAGTTTGTAGAATTGGCGGAAATTGACGACCAAATGCAAACAGCCTTTTTTTTTATTCTTCTCAATCAAATTGAATTGGTTGAGAGGGATGTCACCATAAAATAGAAAGAAAATAATATAGAACATTAAAACGTTTATAGTCGGAACTCGAAAAAATGCTGCACTCGATATCAATTTCTAACATCAAAAGAGCACTTGCCGTGTACTAGTATTGGTAGTAGTAGTAGTAGTAGTAGTAGAAGTAGAAGGAATAGTAGTAGAATCAGTGGCGTAGGAAGGTACTTTTGAGTGGGGGGCTGAAGACTGATGGCCGGCCTGGGGGAGGGGTCTAAGGGTCTAAGGGAGGGGGTGTCCCCCTCCCCTTTGGAATTTTTTTGCATTTCCAGGTGGCCTCAGATGCAATTTGGTGCAATATAGCACACTTCAACACCCACTTCAGTTTGTAAAGAATTTTGAATTTTCACCTGGCATCGATGCAATTTGGTGCTTCACATGAGATTTTGTTCTCATTTGGCCCGAAAAAGGGGTTTTCTGATTTGCGGAGCGGGGGGGGGGGGATACTTCCGCCCCAATATTTTTCACTGGGGGGCTGGCGCCCCCCAGCCCCCCGGTTCCTACGCCCTTGAGTAGAATAGAAGAAGTAGCAGCAGCGGCAGCAGTATTAGTAGTAGTGGTGGGGGTAGTAGTAGAAGTAGTAGTAGTAGAAGGAGTAGTAGTAGTAGAAGGAGTAGTAGTAGTAGTAGTAGTAGTAGTAGAAGTAGTAGTAGTAGTAGTAGTAGAAAACGTAGTAGTAGTAGTATTAGTAGTAGTAGTAGTAGTAGAAGTAGTAGTAGTAGAAGTAGTAGTAGTAGTAGTAGTAGTAGTAGTAGAAGGAGTAGTAGTAGTAGAATAGAAGAAGTAGCAGCAGCGGCAGAAGTATTAGTAGTAGTGGTGGGGGTAGTAGTAGAAGTAGTAGTAGTAGTAGTAGTAGTAGTAGAAGTAGTAGTAGTAGAAAACGTAGTAGTAGTAGAAGGAGTAGTAGTAGTAGTAGTAGAAAACGTAGTAGTAGTAGAAAACGTAGTAGTAGTAGTAGTAGTAGAAGTAGTAGTAGTAGTAGTAGTAGTAGTAGTAGTAGTAGTAGTAGAAGGAGTAGTAGTAGAATAGAAGGAGTAGCGGCAGCAGTATCAGTAATAGTGTTGGTGGAAATAGTAGTAGAAGTAGTAGTAGTAGAAAACGTAGTAGTAGTAGTAGTAGTAGTAGTAGTAGTAGTAGAAGTAGTAGCAGCAGCAGCAGTAGTATTAGTAGTAGTAGTAGTACTAGTACTAGTAGTATTAGTAGTAGTAGTAGTAGCAGCAGCAGCAGTAGTAGTAGTAGTAGTAGTAGTACTAAGTACTAGTAGTAGTAATTATAGTATTGGTAGTATTTGTAGTAGTAGTAGTAGTAGTACTAAGTACTAGTAGAAGTAGTAGTAGTAGTAGTAGTAGTAGTAGTAGTAGTACTAAGTACTACTAGTAGTAGTAGTAGTAGTAGTAGTAGTAGTAGTAGTAGTAGTAGTAGTAGTAGTAGTAGTAGTAGTAGTAGAAGTAGTAGTAGTAGTAGTAGTAGTAGTAACAAGGTTGGTGCTTTTTCTACTACTACTACAACTACGATTCTTTCAAACAAACATTTAACATTTGACGACTATACGCCAAAAGTATGCCCTGTCATTTATCTTAATTCCAAAGTTTAATTTTTTTTACTGTATGTTTTCACAAAAATGGATCTAATTTCAAAGCGTGAAATTCACACTGTTTGCAACACGTTTATAAATTCACATAAATAGAATAAATGATGAAGTTATAGAGAATAACTGTTTAATTACAACATTTAGCAAGAAACCACTGTTTCGTAAAAGTTCAAATTCCAATTCCGCATAAAAGTGAAAGAATATCAATATCTTTGGACATTCTCCCAGGCATTTGGAATTGAGATTATAGATAAGCGTAAAACGCAAGGTTTGCTCGTAACAGACGTATTTAATGATTCCAATCTTAATTCTTTGAATAAATATAGTCCTCATCTTGGGTCTCGGCTAGGCTCAGAGCGACATTTGGGAACAGACATGTTTTAGCAATCATCCTGATAAAGATCTTAAATTATTCTCTGATCCCTCATTCTCTTTTCATTCTTAATTTAACCATAAATGCCAGGGTAGATATAATGCCTTTGGACATAGGCAGGTTTATTCCGTAACACACACACACAACTATATATATATATATATATATATATATATATATATATATATATATATATATATATATGGGAATTTGAACTCTTACGAGAAAGTGGTTTTTTGCTAACGGTTGTAATTAAACAGTTATACTCTATAATCCCTATTTATTATATTGATATGAATTTATAAACGTGTTGCAATGAGGGTGAATTTCAAGCTTTGAAATTATATCCATATTTTCCCGTTTCTATTTATTTTTTGTTTGCTTATATTAATTAATTAATTAATATCTTTATTTATTTGGTTTGTTAATTTAACTAATCTACATTTCGCTAAATTAAGACATAGCCTACATAAATGTGACGAATATTAAATCTCCGTATATTTAACTAATTGACTCATAATTATGTTCATGTACAAATATAAATACAAATATTGATAAGACACATTGAAACTACATTTCAGTTTCATAATTTAAGTTCCATACCATGGAAACAAGAAAGGCAGAAAAAAGATAAAATTAAAAGTAGAACCTCATATAAATTATCATTCAAGGATATGAACTGTTAATTTTCGATCTATTTTAGTTGCTGGCTACACAACGGCAGTTACTACCCTGCATATTTTCCCCATTATCCTCCCTCTCCATCAGACGCACCCTCGTTCCCTCCCTCCCGTCCCATACCCTCCCGGCCCAAACGTGCACTAATACTCTATTATTTCACATATTCATAAACTAAAGTAAATCAAACACTTCATGTTTTCAGTTGCTGGAAAATGCACCAAACTTGCAAGTACATATAGTAGAAACACAATAAAAAAAAAAACCTACCTTATTTATTAGAAATCACAATACAAACTCCAAGACTGCAATTCCCGATACGTATTTCAATGATGACGTTGTACCCTCACATGCAAACGGGAAAGGGGTTGTATTTATTCTATCAGTATTGAATAGTTATAGGCTATCGTCTCTCACTCTTCCTCTTTATTCGTGCAAGCATAAAGTGTACCTTGCACTCATGAAGTACATTGAGCTGATAGCTGTCGTTCTGTTGTTGATTTTAAAATCGACGGGTTTAAAGTGTACTTCAATGCCTGGCATGCGACAATCGTTTATAAGTCCTCTCTCGGGCTTCTGTTTAACCAGGTGGAGAACTTTCCATAAGGACGAGGATGTTTAATTTGATAAAACGTGTTGGTTTTATTTTTTTGCTTTTTATCAGTCTCTTGATTTATTCCTATAACTGCCAATGACACGTGCACGTGTACGGCCTACGTCCTCAGAGGCGCCCACGTGCCAATCATAGTAAAACAATCAATGGATAAAGAAAAATTAAGGTTGATTTCAATTTCTAACAATCTTCGCGAACAAGCCGACCACTTGGACTTCGTTTCAGTTCACTTCCTCAGGTGTTAAACAAACATGTAAAGTACGCAATTAAGACGTTTCCTTTTCTCTATGTTAGATGCTTATTCTTCTTTTAAAATAGAAATAAAAAATTAGTCCAATTGAAAAACTGTGTTGGCAATCAATAAACTCGTGTGAAACCCTTTCTCGCTTAATTTCGTCTTCACTGTCGTAAATCCCACTAAATATGTTCACGTGCTTAGGGAGCACTACCCTTATATAATATACATGCCACTCTCGGGACTATTACAGTTGACAGAATGTGCTATCTTCCTACGACAGCCACACGCACGTTTTTCTTATTATTACTTTGTTGAAATAAGCCACTCCTACAAATGGGAGTGGTCATGACGTCATTGATTGATTCGATCAATGACATTGCTTCAAGAGGCAACACTTATCCATGTAGAACTACAAAGCTTTCGGCATATAGTTTAGAAACAAGCAGTAGTACAATTAAGTTTACGCACGCATCAACCTATTGACAAGACCCTATAGTAAAACAGAAATTAGTTTAGAAACTGTTGTATTACTTTCCCCACATCAATGGATGCGTTGGGACAAGGAATGTACTTAGACGTATATATTTGTGTGTTACTTACATAACATAATATCATTTTCCTATGGTTATATGATAACATGGTTAGTGGTTACAATATCAAGTTAAGGAGCAGTGTGGCAGCAACACAACAGGGCACCGGTGCTGTAAATGTTAACGGGTCCCCAACGAGATTCTATGTATTACCAACACCCAAACATGGTTTGGTGTATCACTTCAGCGAACTTGTTTAGTTTTCGTGATCAGGTTCCATCTTGGATCAAATTTAATCTGACCTTAAGGAAATTAATATAAACAAGTGCTCGGTCAAACCATATAAGATATGAAAACTAAATCCTATGTACGTTTTTTTAATCCTCGGGTATTACAGTTACTTGCAATACATGCCCGTCTCTATAAACAAAATAATGGCTTCTTATATATAATCAGAGATTCGGATTGGATACTTGCATTGGTTGATACGTGTAGCTAAAGTTTTTGGGAGAAACAATAAACTGTGCGATTTTACTATTTTCTGCTAATTGAATGGCTTTTCTACCATCTGATGGGATATTCCAGTATCACAGCCAGTGTAAATACGATGATAAAAACATGGTAAGTGTGCACAAATTAATACAAACGGGAAATAGACTCTACAAATCATTACATGCAACACTATCTAGTTGATGACATTTCAGAAATGTTGATAGGTGCCAATGTTTTCTTAGATTTAGATTAGTTTGTGATCGACCAATTGATTGGTATGGTCTATGCCTTGCCCGCCCCCTCTGTCAGGCTTGACAACAGGTTAACATAAAGCAATGTTCAAGATAATAGGCTACGGCACCAGAGCATATGTATAGGTTAAATACAGTGAAAGTTTTACCGAAACTATTTTGGATTATACACATATATATGTATATATATATATATATATATATATATATATGTATATATATATATATATATATATATATATATATATATATATATATATATATATATATATATATATATATATATATATATATATATATATATATATATATATATATATATAGGAATAACGGAAAAAACTGTTAAACAACTATGCTGCATTTAGAGAAAGGCTGGATCTCGAGTGAGATACAATAATTGAATTAGGCAAGTGATTGGAAGTAAAACAGCCAATGTTTGGTTTTTGCAGAGCTTTCGAGCAAAACTAGCTCTTCTTCAGTGCATGATCACCGAAAGTGACAAGGAGTAGCAGGAATTGAAACTATTTTATAGAGAAGATTGTCGGCATGTTGTAAAGGCAAAGCGACTTACTGATTTCTGCTGAATTGAGCAGAAGTTTTAGAAATTCGGATTATTTTAATCCGCGTCGGATTATTTAATCCGATTCCGTCGTAATTGTAAAGGAATTGTTTTGGTTTATCTAGGAAGGCAAATCGTTTCTGATGTTTAAACCGAATGGTGCCGTGGTCTTTAGGTTTAGTTCCCAGAAATTTTCTTTCGCTTTCCTAGATTTATCTGTCCAAGAATCGTTCTGGTCAATGGCAATAACACGCAAATTCTCAATTGAATGATTTTGGAGATTGAAGTGATTTGCAACAGGTTGGTAGATCTTTTTTGTTTTGATCGCCGATCTATGTTGTGTCATTCTCATTCTAAGAGTGTTTTTTGACTCTCCAATGTATTGTAAGTTACAAATATTGCAGTAGATGAGGTAAATGACATTTTTGGATAGGCAGTTAATTTTGTGCCGAATTTGGAACGTGCGTTTGGTTTGGTTGCTCTGAAAGGCCCCGGTCGAATCGACAAGTAAGCACGTTTTGCAATTTTGTGTACAGGGCGATGATCCTGTAGTTTCTGTTTTGCTTTCCCCTAATGGGGTGTCATCCCGAAAGGATGCCCGAACTAAGATATCCCGTAGGTTGCTGGGTCTTTTAAAAGCGATGACAGGTAATTCTGGGAATACTGATTTCAGGCGTTCGGTGCCTTGAAGTAGGTGAAAATTCTTCTGAATCATATAAGCCAGTGGTGGGAGACCAGGGTGGAATTCAGTAACCAATGGTACCGTTTTGGAACTGGTTTGACGAGTTTTGTACGTCAATGTTTCGGTACGGGGTTTGCTTTTAGCCTTTTTGATGGCATTTTCAATAGTACCCCGAAAATACTGTCTGTTTAGGAGGTGTTGTGACAGTTCTTTAGTGCGTGAATCAAAATCGACTTCAGAGGAGCAAATGCGTCGAATGCGCAACGCTTGACTGTACGGAATATTTCTGGTACAGTGACGTGGATGGCAACTGCTTGGTAAGAGGTAGTTGTGCTTGTTCGTGGGTTTATTGAACAAGTCTGTTATGAGTGAACCATTTTGTAGGGTCACGGTGGTGTCCAGAAAGTGAACGCCATGTCCATATATATATATATATATATATATATATATATATATATATATATATATATTGCTGGGTCTTTTGAGGCCCGTGGTTCGAATCCCGGTGGAGGCTGAAAGTTTTTTCACTGTTCTTGATTTTCCAACTCATTACGATTTTCATTTATATATATATATATATATATATATATATATTTTAACTCCATTTTTTGACGTTTCCATTTTCCTCTCTCACTAATGATCTATATATGTACTATATATGGTCTATCATAAAGCGTGTGTAGAATTGTGCTATGAAACCAACTGTGGCTGGTCTCGAATTCGACCGTGTCGTCGGGGAACATGACGCATTTTGGGATGGGGGCGACCGCCCCCCCCCCATTCAGCATTATTTTAAATGATATCGCTAAGTAATTTCAAAATAGAAAGTGCTTAGAGGCAACTTACAAGGCCTGGGAAGTGTCATTTCCAGCGATCTGGGAGACATTTTCGGCCAAAATTTGCTTGTACGCTTCGCGCTAACAAATGGTCTTGGGTAGTGCCATTTCCAGTGATCTGGGAGGCATTTTCGGCCAAAATTTTCTTGTACGCTTCGCGCCAACCTATGGTGGTGCTACGCTTAGATAATTTGCCTACAGGCTTCGCCCCTCCCTTGGCAAATTCCTCGCTACGCGCCTGTTCGAATTTGTAACGCAAACAGCAGATATCACATCATATCAGTGAGCATGAAAATGGCGTTCCAGGATGAAAAGCCTCAAAACTGTCCGACTTGCCTGAAAAAATAACCAAAAATTTTCGCGCGCGAAGCTCGCGTTCAACATGTTCATGTCAATATCATATAAGCAAGCATCGGTTATTACATCGCATGCCATCATGTACCGTACGGTCCGTTCAAATTGCGCAGTATTTCGCGGGATGCTAATGTAAACAACGACATGTCTCATGTAGATGTATAAAAAGCATGGAGGTCCAATTATGTCAAAACTCTCTTTTACATTAGTAATGGCGAATTAGGGGCTGCACCCCCGCCGCGCAGTGGCGGAGCGTCCATACGGTCGGGGGGTGGGGGGTGGATGCCCCCCCCTTGACGGACTCAAATGGACTGCTGGCGCCTTTTTCAGCTCTTTACTACTTTTTACTTATTCTAGATTATTGACTTTTTTATTGCGCTCTCATCTACTTATTGACATTTGTCACATTTTGTTGGTGTAATTTGGCGATGACACCTTATTCTTCGTTTATCTGCAAATTAGCCAGGCCCGGAAAGGGGCATTTCCGGCGATCTAGGGAGTATCTTTATTCAAAAATTTTCTGTACGCTACGCGCCAACCAGTGGTGGCGCTCCGCTTAGATAGTGTCGAAAGCGCTCCTACAGACCATTCTCGCCACTCCTAACCAATACCCCTAGCTCCGCCACTGCCGCCGCGCCTCCTTCGCCTATGTGTGCAATGTTCGGTTTCGGAAATATCTGCTATTTTTTCATTTCCTTCAACCAAGTTTTATAATAGCCGTTATAAGAGGTTTTAATGTTTGTACACCAATAAATTAACTGTGTCTGAATTTTCGAAAATTTCTGACCAACATTCTGCATCACACTTCCCTCTACTCGTGCAATTTTGACCGGTCTGTTAGGGGTTGAAGGAAGTTTTTCTATATTGGTTGTCCATAGATGAAATTTTGTACAACATTATGGGTATGTTTTGAAGTGAGTTTATCCACGAGAAATGTGAATTTTCAAATTCTGAACAAATATGGGGCTTAAAACCTTGAAAAGTGGGGCTGACGGGTATTGTGGGCCGCGACGTAGAATCACCTACAAAAGCAAAGACCCACAGGAGATGCCATCAGGTCGAACATGATGTGTGCCGGGTTGACAAACTTTAAAAAGGTTATGGATGGAAAAAAAAACTATTAGGAAATACCTGGTTCTCAGGCAAAAAGTGTACATCTGGTTGGTCATTTCAAGCCCGAGAAGTGCCGTTTCCGGTGATCTGGGGGGTTTCAAAACAAGAAATTTTCTTGTACGCTGCGCGCCAACTGATGGTGGCGCTCCGCTTAGATAGTAATTCGCGCCCCCCGGGTTTGAAAATCCTGGATACGCGCCTGATATATAATACAGTATAGGCACACAAAACAATACTATGAAGGATCTACATACGCTATACATAATACAATAAAAAAATTCAATTTCCAACAAAGCATATTTCCGTACAAAAAGCTGACGTGACAGAGCTAATGCTAAAGCTAATTAGTGCACATTTTGGATGAACAGTTATTATGACCTTCAAATGATAATGAAGAGAGTGGTCCACTTAATGTCGTTGAAATAATTCCTTTGGACAATGGCTTGCTCTTGTAAATTCTTCGACCTGCAAATTTGCTCTAGCATATGTCGTGACGTCAACATGCATGAAGGAATGTAAATGTGGGCAATTTGAAATTGAATTAGCATTGCGATTCGTGTGTGCATCTACGTGCATGGATATATAGTTGATAATGAACACTCCGTGAGTAGTTTATGAACAAACACACCGCGTTATCTCTTCTCTTCAACGTGACGAAAAGGAAAATGATTTAGAACACAAGTAGTTAAATTCTATTATCAAGAGCGTCAACATGGGCACAGAAACAAAAGGGGGTTTTAATTGAGAAGCTGTCCAGGGAAACTATAGTAGTCCGGTGAGAGTCAAACTGTTTGGAAATTCAACTGAAATTATACATTTCTGCCACTTTTTTCTTATGCTAATACAAGTAAACCGGCAGTTTGTAAACCCGTAGTAACATTAAACCCGGAATTAATGATGTTTTGAATTAATTTCATATATCTCAATTTAAGTTAAGATATCTACAAATAATTGCATCGGTTTATGCTTTCATTGCGTATACTCTCTTGTACTGAAATGTTGTTAAGCTTGCTGTTGTTATACTCTTCGCGCCTCTTTAACAACTTCTGAAAAGTGAGAAATGTATTCCAGATATCTTAAATTCGAGATACATGATTAGAATTTCAACTAGGAATACCTCGAAGTCAATTTCAGATATCTTGAATTCAATTTCAGGTAAGTTGATCCAGATGTACAGATATATCAATTGGAATTTCAGATAGCCTACGTTGAAATCAATTTGAGCTATCTCAAATAGAATGTCGTTTTTTTTTGTTTTTTTTACATAAGCCACAATTCCATTCGTCTGAAATTCTGAATCAAATATAAAAACGACGGTGCCTCTAGAAACGTGGAAGTTGAAGGACAATTGTTAATTATTAAAATCAAGGGAAAGACGTAGTCGATAATGTTTGTGATAATTCCAAATATAATATTTGTTTTAAATATTTTAATAAATAAATGCTATTTGATTATGTCAAAGTAGAAGAACCATAAATACTTGGTATCAAACTTGATTCTGTACGAGAGATTGCATGAGACCTTCCATACATTTTCAATTTACGATAATTATTATTATCATATATTTGCTATCAATTAATAGATTGTCGAAATTTCTGATCTCCGCACAATTTCTTATATGTTTTAAAGCTTTTCTACTTTCGTAATGAGCGGACCAGGTTGACTGATCCGACACAGACAGACAAACATAATATAATCGCGTTTACTCTAATAATTTATAGGAGCCTTAATAATCATAAACATACCACAAGTTATAGGCCTCTGTAATTTGCCGTTTTAGAGGGTCATTAATATCGTCCCAGACTTTGAGCTTTCCTACATATCACTAAAAGCTTTTTTTTAAAGATTTATTTCCCGATTGTGACCCTCCAAATTATTCATATGCACTGAGAAGATTTTAATGAGGCAATAAAAAGAGTCAAGGGGTGATCTAATGATTTGACAGTGGATAGGAAAATGCTTCTATGACGTCATTGTGACCATTATTAGGCTTTCTAGCCAATAAGCTATAACAATAATGATCATCGGGCCTGCATGTATGGACAACTTCGATTATTCATCGGATTACAAATTTAATGAAGGCTGTCGATGATTTTGCCTATAGCTAATAGTACTAGACCTTATCCCCTTATCACTGGAAAAATTACCCAAACGTGTTATTGAATTGAATTGAATTGAATTTATTTGCTACATTCCATTATTTTACATTTTGAACAGTATAGGATAAATATAGATGGTATCAAATACAGTAAACAGTAAATATAGAGTATTGAAATAATATATATGTGAGATGGAAGAAGAGGAACCAGAAATAAGTGGATACTTTTCTGGTGTGGTCCCTTTGTAACAAAGAAAGTGCATCGTACATCACCCACCCCCCCCCCCTCCCCCCCCCAAAAAAACCCAACAAAGTCAAAATCTTATGAAAAGAGAAAGAAAGAAACATAAGATTAAAAACAGGAAGTGCAACTAAGATGGATTGCTATGCAGTAGGTATGTTTTAGTTTTTGCTTAAAAGTATTGAGTGTTGGAGAAGTTTTAATGACATGATTAAGAGAATTCAAGAAGGGTACACCTGTGCTACCAATTTGAGAATGGTTAAGACTAGTTCTAGAGTAAGGATGGTGTAGCATATTCCCCTCCCCCTCCCCTCCCCTCCTCTTCTCTCCTCTCCCTCTACAAATATTTCCTCTCCCACCCTTCTTCCACCCCCCACCTCTCTCTCTCTCCGGATATCGAAAGCAGAATAATATTGATGAAACCTAAAAAAGATGCCAAATAGACAAGTAAATTACTCAGAATGGAAGCATAACAAATTAACAGGAACCAGCCAGAGTAAAGGAGACTGACTTTACCGGGGGAATTCCAAGCGTTCCCTAGCGTCTACTCTAACTTGACATGCATTTATAATGCATTACTCGTTGTCAACGGGAGTATTGTCGTATGTTTATGAATAATTACATCTAAAACAAAGGCAATTGCAATATGGGAACAACAGTTTGCAATTAATTCCCGTAACCCGTTATACGCACTACTATATTAACAGAACTAAATTATGATAGATGATTACAGAAGTCGATCCCTGTGACGTCATACATCATTTGGTGGACATCTCGAAAGATTATGTAGCCCCCCCCCCCACCTCCCCACCCACCCTCTCTCTCCGCACTGCTCCTCCTCTAACCGCAATTTTCATAATTTTCACAACGTCAACTATAACCGAGGCTGAAGAGTTGATCAAGTTTCGTCACGAAGGTGTAATTAGGACCAATCAGCCGTACCTTTGGACCTGAAAGAAACCCGCGAGATTGATACATACGTTCAAACCATAACTTTATTTTTTCCAATTTGCTGATTGCTTCAACGTACTCTGGGTTTACGGTAATTTCCATTGCGCTAATGAAAAAAGAACGGGCTAATGCTTTTCTATATGTTATATTACCTAGATGGACTGCTCCATGGGGAATATCAAACAGTCTGATTACTTGTCACGTGACATGGATGGTATAGATATATATTCAAATGAGAGAATATCATAGAAATAAAGAGGGGGGAGGGGAAGATATAACACAATGTCCAGGCAGGTTAGTATGATGCATTATGGGAGTTTTCGAATAACTTTATGCTTCCTTAAGAAGGAGGTCGCCAGGAGCCAGGGATTAGGGAGGCAGTGGTCGAGGGCCGGAATTATGAACAAGTAGAAGGTATTTAGATGTTAGAAGGTATGAGGCTGACGGCAAGATTCGAGAGCAGGTTTTAGAAGACAGTTATTTTTTTATTATTGTCATCTTTAATGAGGGTAGTACTGCTCAGTGCAGAAGCACTGCTTTACTGAGGAGCCCTCAATACAAAATACATTTACAATATTATGCAGTAGAAAAATGGTAAACATCCAAAAACACACAAAGGACAGCAAAAAGATAGACAAACAAATATCAGACATCTACACAAAGATTTCATATTGCGTTTAAAAATATTAACTTTTGGCAAGAATTTCAAATTTGGGGGAAGACAGTATAAATATATAGCAGGCATGTGAGGCAGGATGCAGGGGCCGACGGCAGGGATTAATAGCCTGATACCATAATCAGAGGGTAAAAGGCATGATGTAAGGTGTAGGAGGCAAGGAGCGGATATCAGGAGGCTAAAAGTTATGGAACACAGGCGGCATTAGTCAGAAGGAAGCGGTCGACGGCAGGAATCAGTACAGATTCTAGAGAGACGGTATAGAATATGTAGAATTATTCAAGAGACAGGCTGCATGAGATATGGGTGAGGGCAGGAATAAGAAGGCAAAATGTAGAAGGCATGAGGCTGGAGGCAGAGGCTAGGAGGCAGCATCTATAGAAAGTAGAAGGTAGGGGGTCGAGGTCAGGGGTCGAGATGGCAGAAGATAAGAGGTATCACACATGCACATGCGATAGAGAACCGGGAATATTCCGAGAACTTCATGTTTTCAAATGTTTTCAAATTTATTGCAATTTTTCATCATCATTTCTTTTCATTTTATTTTATTTTATTTATTTAGACATCTTACCATAGCTTCAGATTGGATGGCATCCTAATCCAACCCCAACAGATAACTTAACCAAGAAGTTTAGTTTAAATATTTTTTTAGTTTAGTTTAGTTTAAATTTTAGTTTAAATTTTAGTTTAGTTTAGTTTAAATAAAAATAAAAATAAAAATAAAAAATAAGTAAAAAAAAAGTTTAGTTTAAATATTAAAGAAATAATTGCATCGTATTAATTAAAATATCATATAATTGATTTATTGTCGAAACGCTTAATTTGATCTTTAATCTTTTTCTTCTCTTTTCTTTCTTCATGGAGTCTTCTACATTGTTAAGCTATTGTATGCTTTATAGAAGACTTCCTTTCACCTTGTATATTTGCACGTGAAAAAACAAAATAAATCAAATCAAATCAAATCCATATACACATTTTCTGACGAGAAATAGTATAGTTTACGCTTTAATGGCTTCATGTGTATATTGGGAGTCAAGGAATAGGTCAAGAATAAATTGTACCCGCACAAATATTCGGTAGCCCAACATTTTTTAGGACCTTCACAATCCTGTCCCATATACAAGATATTACCAGCATTCCTCACCCTCTCTTACCCCCACCATCATCCTCCCCCACCCCCGTTAGCACCATCCCTGTTGTTTTAGTTCTGTAACAACACAAATCCCCTGAAGGTGTCGTACCAACTACAATTAATGGTTCCATTGACTTACACACTAAAGTCGTGAAGTTTCGAATGCCGCTATAGCATATCTAGAAGTTTCTATATGTATTTGTTGTTTATCGATTTTTACGTGACCAAATTTATTTTAACAGGCGTGCATCAGATGATAAGTAAATGGCGATAAATTTTCAAGGGGCGTCCTGATTTTCCTCTGACATTCAGAATCGTCAGCAATTCCTCGAAGGTTTGTATCATGAAATTTATATTTTAGCAAAGAAACACAGTCTGTTCCAATAAAATTGTAAAAAAAGGTGCAAAGACAACTGAACAAGTACAAGTGCAAAGTATCTTTCTTAACTTTTTTATTCTGTTGAATATTTTTATTTTAAACATATCAGTCAATATTTTCTATGGAACATATTCGTCTATCCCTGACGTAATATGACGTCAAATTTACACAAAAAATAAAATAACGAAAACTTTGCTGTTTATTTGAAAATCAATCCCAACTGAATACATATTATTTTATCTTTTTTCTCTTTTTTTGGCTTTCCTTTTCCTTGCATTTTTTGTGTGTGTTGTTTTGTTCAGTTCGCTTGTTTTTTGTCCACGCTATAAATATATTAACTAAAATAAGGTCACCTTATACTCTTCCCTGATGTTTATTTGGGTCGATTTTATATAAAGGTTTCAATCAGAAATGTCGGAGTAAATTGTGTTTTTCGTATATACAGCTATGTACGGCAATGAAATGTGACAAAATTGGCTTTGATTGCGTCTTAACCAACGACATAGAAACCCGGCTGGGGACTTAATTATATTTACGAAGAGCTATATATCTTATACGAAAAAGAAAGGCCTGTGTAACTAATTAAACGTCTGGCTTAAGGTTGCTCAGTGCAGAGAGTTTACTATACATGACCTTGTATAACGTTATATTCCCTGCATGGAGGACACATGGGCAACTGATATTAATGTACTGCACAAACTGAGAGGTGGGCCGCAAACGTGAGACATGAAGTCATAGGCGTACGAGGCGGGGGGCAGGGGGCAGACTGCCCCCCCCCCAAATTTCCAGAGGACAAGAAATTCGAGTAAAAGTCCTGAAAATTTCGGGCAGCCTAAGAGGAGAAAAAAAAAATATATATATACATATATATATATATATGTATATGTATATATATATATATATATATATATATATATATATATATATATATATATATATATAAATATGCAGTAGCTTGCCCGAATCTTTTTCAAATTTTGCCCGACAATTCCATGATTTTCTTTATTTAGCATCATGATGCCCGAATATTTCCGTGTAAGACCACCGTAAGCGGAGCTCATCTGGCCTACCATCACGCTTTTTGCACGATCAATTTTTTTTAACTAGTCAACTGTATACCTGGACATCCCGACATGCGTGTATATAAGAAACATTTTCTTTTATATGGATGGTTGGGGGGGGGGATGCCTATACAAGCCTAGAAGTACAGGTTTATCATTTTCTTTGTTATATTTTAAACTTTTTTGTGTGACAAATTGTAGTCTCACCCGACACAGCGACATTATCCCGCCTACGTGTCGTTGAACAATTTATGTTTTTCTGGCGGTAGCTGAGTACTGTGTTAAAATAATAAATACGGTAACTAAATAGGAGCTTAAAAAAATATACTGTCCTATTTTCCCCCTTCAAAGTGATGTTACCATTTTTTCTTCTAATTTACCAAATTTTTGGGGAAGTGTAAATTTCTTAAACGTGAGATTATAAAATAAAGAATGTTTAGATGCAACTTGCAAGGCCTCAGAAGTGCCGTTTCCGGCAATCTGAGAGGCATCTTTTGCCAAAAATTTTTCTTGTACGCTACGCGCCAACCGATGGTGGCGCTCCGCTTAGATAGTTTCACGGGAATTTTCGGGCACAAAAATTTCTGCCCCCCCAAACTGAAATGGTCCCGTACGCCTATGCATGAAGTATATTTCAAGTTTCTGCGGCCCTCAAAAGGTTAGCAAAACCCTCTTTACGAGAGTCTAGAACGATAACATTATCAGGTATCATTGCAACATGCATATTTGCAATGCGCATGTCAACGTTTCTGATATAGTTTGGACATTTCTGTCACATATGCCGGTGTATATATTTCATCAGTATTCCGGGATGCATTCGAGTTTTTTCTTCTTTTTCTTCTGCACTATAATATATCATAAAAAAATCGCGCTTTTGAATGGTTAATATAGATCCCATTAACTCAAAGCACTACCGTAACGGCACACACACACACCAAAAAAAAGCAATGTTGCTTCGGGTCCGCCCCAGGATTCATGTTTCGCATGGAGAACGAATTTGAAAAGAGGGACGGATGATAGATTACTCGTTGAATGTATCTCAGAATAAAATAAAATCAATGGACGTATAATAATTATGTCATATCATAAATGATAGTACTGTAATTATACTTTAAACGAATATTTATTTATTCCTTTTCAAATTTCTCAGCTTTTTGTTTGTTTGCTTGTTTGCTTTTAGAATACAACAAATTATAAACATATAATTATGGCCTATAAATATGCTCAGAATACACCAATTCCGACGTGAGAAATGTATTTTATTGCTGAGATAGGATCCCCAGACCCTACTTCATCGGAAACGGCTTCAACGATGCCAGGACAACACCCGGCCCCTCCTTTTTTGTTGTTGAAATCATGGATCCAAATCTGGCGATGCTATTGTTTGCTATAGTCATGAGTATAAGTTTCACACTTCTCAATACAAGTTTGGACACCTATAAAAGAATATCACATCCTAATTAGAGAAGTACACGTCCACGTGGGAGCTATAACCGTCGGAAATAGCCCAAAAGTGACCTACTATATTCTTTTTGATGTTTGGATATTGACGAAGATGAAATAAACTACTGGTGGTCTAAAAATCTGGAGGATTGAAGGTGATTTAAGGCATTTTAGAAAATCTTGACTGAAACAAAAATATTCCGCGGCGACAGCTGCAGCTGGGTTGGGGAGCACGCATGTGATAAACTCTGAGCTCTTCTAGGTCAGAATCTAAACGTTCATGGTGACAAAAGCTATCATAAGGTGGGTAGTACATGTCAGTTGAAAACTTCTATCTATGCTCTATCGGCCCTGGAAAGTGACGAGTTTAGTGTGTAAGTCAATGGGAGCAATTAAATGTGGTGTGATACCTATTACCAAATTCGCATCTACTTAGCCTATATGCCTACGCATTTACTATAGGTACTCCTATGCATGCATATTTGCTTCGATTGTATACAGGCAAGTGTAAGTCTCTCTGGTACGGCTGGCATGTCTTATAGCTTTCACAAACGAGTTTCGAGAGTTATCACATTGTAGCCTCGCCAGTGCAAGAAATGAGAGAATATAGTCTCTATTGACGATCACCCAGGCCAATGATAATTGATCTAGACAACAGCATGATTTAATCCGTGTTTATATTCGAATTAATACGTGTATATATTTGAAATAATACGTGTAAATATTCGAATTAATCCTCATTTGTATTCGAATTAATACGTGAATATATATCCGAATTAATCCTCATGTGTATTCGAATTATTACGTGTTTATATTCGAATTAATACGTATTTATATTACGAATTATTATATTACGTATTTATATTTCGAATAAATGTACGGATATATTCAAGCCTTGTGATTGGCTGATAATATATACGTGTATATAGTATGCGATGTTTGTCCTATATGGCTTGCCATACTCGGGGTATCGCTGGAGAGACTAAATGTAAATCATGTAAAGGGTATCCGAGAAAAGAATAGAAGATCAGTTATTTTTACTTTCTTAGGTCGCAGGACATTTTGTCCGACTGTTTCTCAATATTCTTGTTTTATGTGAAGAGAAATCAATGAATGAGACAGATTGCCCTTTTCATGAGCAATGTCGCAAGAAGGATGTAACTTATACTTGATCCAGTACTCTCTTTACTAGCTGAATCTTTCAAAAAAAAAGAGAACTTCATGTTTCCTCTTGAGGAAAGCCTAGTGTTTCTTTACATGAGGTGATGGTAAGATAAATTCACCGTTTGGCCTTGATACAACTGGTTCTGTTTCTTGATTGATTTATGCATCCACCGCGTTTTAACAGCCAAACGATGCCTTTTTGTGTCGTTCCCTCACTCGTGAATAGTTTTGTAGAGGGACAATACAGTGGCTGGAGTTCTTGTTTTTTTTTAACAAACATTTCTAGAATGTCAAAAACCCACATCCTTATAGAAGAAGCTACCATAGTGACATACATTTTTTTAAATTTAGCGAAAATTATCAATGCATTTTCAACAATTACAAAGTTGGTGACGTCATAACGACAATTTTTTGTTCTTTGTAACGTTTAAACAATGTTGTTTCCGAGTGAGAAACCAGATATCGAGTTGAAGTTTTTCTACTAACAAACAATGTAGAAAATATTCTCTTTCATAAGTGCGTCTCTTTGTCTGCCACCGGAATAACATTTTCGATCCACAATGATTTCGCAATTTGTAATATTCCCTGTAGACGATAATGTAACCTTCGAGGATAATTATTTATTTATTACCTTTTTATGTGTTAAAGCTTACTCATGCTTTTTGACAGAGCAGAATTGTAAAGAAATTAATGTACATTTTTGCGTCAATGTAATAGTGTTGTCTTTAAATCGGTAATGCATAAGCATGCAAACATACATATATATATATATAGAGAGAGAGAGAGGTGGAGAGAGTTGGTTGGTAGGCGTCTATCTTGGCGCAGAGTGCTCTATGTCCAGTGGACAGAGCGGAATATATGTTGATACTAGTTGAGACTAGTGGACTAGTAGTTGTAACTCGGAGTTTCACGCGTTTTAGCGATCATCAGACAACTGCTGATGATATATATATATATATATATATATATATATATATATATATATATATGGTTCACTCAAAACGGTTCACTCAAAATGGTTCACTCAAAACAGACTTGTTCAATAAACCCACGAACAAGCACAACTACCTCTTACCAAGCAGTTGCCATCCACGTCACTGTACCAGAAATATTCCATACAGTCAAGCGTTGCGCATTCGACGCATTTGCTCCTCTGAAGACGATTTTGATTCACGCACTAAAGAACTGTCACAACACCTCCTAAACAGACAGTATTTTCGGGGTACTATTGAAAATGCCATCAAAAAGGCTAAAAGCAAACCCCGTACCGAAACATTGACGTACAAAACTCGTCAAACCAGTTCCAAAAGGGTACCATTGGTTACTGAATTCCACCCTGGTCTCCCACCACTGGCTAATATCATTCAGAAGAATTTTCACCTACTTCAAGGCACCGAACGCCTGAAATCAGTATTCCCAGAATTACCTGTCATCGCTTTTAAAAGACCCAGCAACCTACGGGATATCTTAGTTCGGGCATCCTTTCGGGATGACACCCCATTAGGGGAAAGCATAACAGAAACTACAGGATCATCGCCCTGTACACAAAATTGCAAAACGTGCTTACTTGTCGATTCGACCGGGGCCTTTCAGAGCAACCAAACCAAACGCACGTTCCAAATTCGGCAAAAAATTAACTGCCTATCCAAAAATGTCATTTACCTCATCTACTGCAATATTTGTAACTTACAATACATTGGAGAGTCAAAAAACACTCTTAGAATGAGAATGACACAACATAGATCGGCGATCAAAACAAAAAAGATCTACCAACCTGTTGCAAATCACTTCAATCTCCAAAATCATTCAATTGAGAATTTGCGTGTTATTGCCATTGACCAGAACGATTCTTGGACATATAAATCTAGGAAAGCGAAAGAAAATTTCTGGGAACTAAACCTAAAGACCACGGCACCATTCGGTTTAAACATCAGAAACGATTTGCCGTCCCAGATAAACCAAAACAATTCCTTTACAATTACGACGGAATCGGATTAAAATAATCCGACGCGGATTAAAATAATCCGAATTTCTAAAAACTTCTGCTCAATTCAGCAGAAATCAGCAAGTCGCTTTGACTTAACAACCATGCCGACATCTCCCCTATAAAAGAGTTTCAATTCCTGCTACTCCTTGTCACTTTCGGTGATCATGCACTGAAGAAGAGCTAGTTTTGCTCGAAAGCTCTGCAAAAACCAAACATTGGCTGTTTTACTTCCAATCACTTACCTAATTCAATTATTGTATCTCACTCGAGATCCAGCCTTTCTCTAAATGCAGCATAGTTGTTTAACAGTTTTTCCGTTATTCCTATATATATATATATATATATATATATATATATATATATATATATATATATATATATATATATATATGTATATCCTGAACTGGATTAATAAATAACATTTTTCTTTACTGTTGAATGTAGTTGTTCATCATCACAATCAGGATCTCATTCACATTGGTTTATTCTTGATTTGATGGGATTGCGTGTACATTTTGATCTTAAAACTGTGTAAAGCAATTGCAAGACTTGTATGTGTGACATAACTTGTTTGAATTCTGTTGTAGCCA
The DNA here is from genome assembly GCF_037975245.1 of Apostichopus japonicus. Lineage (NCBI taxonomy): Eukaryota > Metazoa > Echinodermata > Holothuroidea > Aspidochirotida > Stichopodidae > Apostichopus > Apostichopus japonicus. The sequence continues at coordinate 18,748,807 of NC_092575.1, read as the reverse complement.
CATGACGCTGACGTCATGAAGATGACGGCGACGACGGCGATGAAGGCGACGATGATGAAGATGACGATGGTGATGGTGGTGGTGGTGGTGATGATGATGGTGATGGTGGGGGTGGTTGTGATGGTAATGGTGGTGATGGTGGTGATGATGGTGATGGTGGTGGTGGTGTTGGTGATTGTGATGGTGATGGTGATCGTGATAGTGGTGGTGGTGGTGATGGTGATGGTGATGGCTATGGCAATGGCGATGGTGATGGTGGTGTGATGGTTATGGTGATGGTGATGTCGATGGTGATGGTGATGAATTTCCTTTACCTTGTCCCTACCCCATGACTAATTTGAACCTTTCTATCTGCCCTTTCAACTGTACTTGTCCAAACCGCTCATCCGACAACTATTATGAGAGGTGTTGATTATCGACCAGGCGTTTTTCATTAAATTTTGAATGTTTAATATAAATGAGAAGAATCACGTGAACGAATTAAGAAAGATTATGGTACAAAACAACAACAACAAAATACTTCATGCTGAGCTGATTAATGATTTCGTTAATACTTCACTAATGTGATTGTCAAGAACAACTTCAAATCTTAGCTAGCCTAATTATACGTCCGTGATTTAAATGACGCTTAGCAACCAACTAATTTGGCGGGAAAACAGGATATCATCTGTAAGGGGTCTTTATCCATTTCCATGCACGCAATCATAGGTTCTTCTGACACTCTGGGTAGATTAATTTCCTCCGAGAGTTATGGATCTAGAATGATTAGGTGATTATAGAGGTAGCATAAGAGGAAGCGATGCCTTCTATAACTTACTGGTCAAAGTCTGGTGATGTAAAAGACAAACCAGATAAAAACAAACAAACTATACCATTAAGTAAGTAGGCTATGTTTACAATTTATATCGTCATTGATTTATCGATAAAAAAAATTGATCAGAATGGAATCAGTTCAGATAAATAAAAAACATTACTTGGTTAACCAATCGATCAACCGAAAGGTAAATTAAGATTGGCTAATAAAGTAACATAACTTTCTTAATTTCTAAGGTAGAGAGGATTTTTTTTTCTTCAAAATAAGAACGTGGAGTTTTGACTCCTATACTTGCTATAGTGAAAAATATGTACTATGCTCGAAGAACATACTGGGATATGACCAAATCTATGATGTAGTCATGATCAAGACGAGTTATAAATATAACAGAAATGACCTTTGACCTATAACTGCTCCCCTGACTTCATAAATAATTATGGAGCGTCACAAGAACACAGCGGTTGTCCGTCCATGTGGACGTAGAACGTCTGAGCAGACTGCGATGTTGGAATAGAAGCAATGAAAGTCAGATACAGACTTGACCCACTGGATAGTTCATAATTCCAGGACTGATTGGTGATTGTATACACCGTCTCTCCCCCCTCAGTCGTTACGGAAGATCCCGCTCTAGCGTTATAAATCTGCCAGAAGAGGAACAAAATTCATCGATTATTTCTACAGTATAATCAGAGTCATAAAGTACTACAGAGCTTCCAATCAGTTACAATTATTGTCTCACATGATCAGGCATAAAAGTGACTTTCGTTCAAAGTTACTTATTATTATTAACGGACGGACGAACGAGTGAGCGATCAAACAACCGAACAAACAGACGAACGAACAGACAGAAGAACGAACAAAATGATAGAACGAATGAATCAAGGAATGATCGAAATATAACAAATGATTATACGGTTTGTGATTCCTCATTTGTAGTTGCTCTTCTGTAAGTACTTCTTACTACAGCTATATATAGGACTTTAGCATATTGTACCTGTAATGACGTGACCCGGTTTTGAAACCATATGGTGGCCTCCCATCCACCTATGACGCCGTTTGAGATCGGTATACTCAATTCCCCACCAAAGTTTCCACTCCACTCTGAATTGACAGCCGTTGTTGAAGAGCACGTTTTTTTACACACGTAACCTGCACCAATGAAAACAAACAAACTGCTACAAAATCATCGATTAAAAAGAAATATAGAAAGGTCGTTGAGAAGACCTCCCCCCCCCCCCCCCATAAAATTCAATGAAGGTTAAATATCGCATTAAGTTAAATCACGTTCTTCGAATCACTATCATCGAGTCATTACTTTTCTGAGAAGTTTAATGCATGTATAAAAATCAAACTCGTAAAACTTGGTCCAGTATCAAAAATGTTTTGAATACTAATAAGTGTAAATGCTACTTATCCTTTATATGAAAATGGTGACATTAACTGATCCTTATACAATGGCCAATGCGTTTAACAACTATTTTGTAAATATTGGTCCATCGCTGGCCTTCTGAAATACACAATAGGACTAATAGAAACCAGTACACCTAAATAATACCAATTTTGAAAATATGTGCATGTATCCAACTGATGAAGAAGAAGTCGTCACAATTGCTTTGAATTGTCTGAAGCCAAACAAAAGGCCCCTGGTTTTGATAACTTTCAAATCTTATATTGTCAGGAAAGTTCTCCCTGTATATCCCAATGCCTCTTACGCTTACCATCAATAAATTGCTGGTATTGTTCCAAACTAACTTAAATAAGCTAAAGTAATCCCTGTCAAAAATTTATAAAAAAGGGTGATCCTTCCACCCTCGACAATTACAGACCTGTTTTTATCTTGTCATGCTTTTATAAAAATTTATGAAAGGGATTATCTGCAATCGAATCTATACAATTTTCTCTGGAAACATGATACATTAAATCCAGGTCAATATGGCTTTTGGCCAGGGCGCTCTACGGAATTAGCTCTGCCTGGCAAGATGCTGTCGATAAAATCATAAATACTGCTCTGGATCTGAAATGGAGACTTGTATTGGTGTCTTCCAGGACAAAAGCATTTGACACGATTTATCACAGCAATTTATTAAAGAAGCTTCAGTATTGTGGTATATTAGAGGCAATGGCTTTAAGTGGAGCAGTATACTACCTCTGTTTACAAGAACAAATTTGCGTATTTTAGTTGTACTTAGTCTTAATAGCCTATATGTTCTTTGTGGTCTGCACCAATGTTCTATTCTAGGTCCATTACTTTTTATTATTTACGTTAATGACATTTGTAACCTCTCAAATGCAAACTTACCGGATACAGTGGTACTAGGTGTCATTGTCGTACTTCGAGTCGACTCTGCGACTGGCAATGACGTCATAGAGCTAGTAGAGACCACTGTCTCTGTTGTTGATAGAGTGCTTACGCCGACAGAAGTAGAATTCAAGCTTGCTAAAGTCGATGTTCTTAAACTTCCTGTAGTGGTGGTATCGACATCCGATAGCCCGGTAGTCACCCTATTCGTTCCCTGTGGTAACTCAGTGGGTACTTCATCAGGAGTTCCTGGTGGTGACGTTATTGGGTAAAATTGGATCGTTGCTACTTGACCTCTGACATTTGGAAAAGTGTCAGCCGCAAAGAACATTCGAAGGATGTCTCCTTTGGAGAATATACCGTCCCAGGTTTCGTTCACGAGGTAAAACCGACGTCTGTCCTCGGTTACGTTTTCAACCTGGGCTCCACATATCTACACAAAATGGAAATTTAAATGCATTTAGACCAACAGTAACGTAACAGTTTACTAAACTAGAACGGGAGCTCATTACCACTGAAAAGTTGATAATAAGATCGTTATTCATTCCTTGTAACATATACACCCTCTGCAATTATTGGAGATATATATGGAGATATATATGGAGATATATGGAGATATATATGGAGATATATATGGAGATATATATAGATATATATATATATATAATGGATATATATATAATGGATATATATATATAATGGATATATATATATAATGGATATATATATAATGGATATATATATAATGGATATATATATAATGGATATATATATATATATATATATGTATATAAATGTAAATCGTAACGAGTTGGAAAATCAAGAACAGTGAAAAACTTCCAGCCTCCACCGGGATTCGAGCCCGGGCCTCCCGCTCGCGAAATTATTTTTCCCACTTCGACGCGGCCATATTAGCATAATGGGCGTGGACTATCGGTCGTTGTTACGGCTTATTGGTCCACGTCACAGACTATGCAGTGATATCTCTCGGGTGTTTGTTTGGGTGCTGAAAGTTCTCAATTAAGTTACATGTCAGGGATTCTAGTACACGTACCAGTATAATAAATAGTATAGTACAGAGGGACATTGCTATTTAGGCATAGTTATAACAGGGAGCTGCTACTCTAACAGTAACAGCTCCCTGGTTATAGTTAATACAGACGCAAGTGACAACTGTTTAATAAAATGGGTAGAATATTTCAAGTCCGTAACAATACCCAGTAGCGTATGTAAACTAATGATGAAAGCACGTAGGCTCCTTACTGCCGTTTAAAAGGGGGTTCATTTATAAATGAACAAATAATTTAGAATGATGGATAAAACAATATGGGGCACAATACAATACATATATCTTTGTAGGTTTCTATCATTGAAAGGTCAGTGGGCCTACCTGGTGTAATATGAAGTGTAATAATCAATACCACGGGAGGTTCATTTATAACTTTTCCAGACCCTGCTGTCACGGGAGGTTCTTTTCCAAACTTTTCCAGACACGGGAGGTTCATAACACATCTAATAAACAAACACAGTTTGATTTTGTGATGGAATTTACATCAAGAGCTCCATAAGACCCGATTGACTGGGAGGAGCAGTCGCACATCGTCATGGATCTCATGAAGTCATGTCTAGGCCTGAGTATATTAGGCCTGAGTATATTAGCTCAGTATATTATTAAAGAGCTATACGTAAGAGCTCGAAGTCGAAGTCACAAACTTGCCGGCCTGTGACGTATTTCATAAGCCACGCCCATGTGGCCGCGTCGAAGTGGGAAAAATAATTTCGCCTCCCGCTCTGCAAGCTTACACCCCAACCAACCAGGCTATGGACGCTGATTTCATGTCCAGAGGTTCGAAACCGGTAAGGAAGGTCGTAATTCCACTGTAGGCGTTCTTATATATATATATATATATATATATATATATATATATATATATATATATATATATATATATATATATATATATATATATATATATATATATATATATATATATATATATATATATATATACATATATATACATACATATATATATATATATATCTATGCCTAAAAAATAGGACACTTTATATTATATTTATATTTTCATGCAGCACTTGAATACGACCATAATACTTTACATTGCTGGCTACAGTTACAAGGCCATCCAACCCAAACTAGAACAGAAATCTCATAGCTAGTCTACCCCTCGAGTTGTCTTATATAAATTTCTGCATCGCTGATGAAAGGTGGAAAATGGGTTATTAAATATCAAAGAATCAGTTTAGTGTAGTAAATACTACAAACCCAGAGATGTTTCGAGATGTGAATCCAAATAGAGAGTGTGAATTATTTTGGTTTTGTCGGATTAATTACCTCTTTGATTTTAAACGCCCATTTTACACCAACTACATTTTCGTCTCTTGGTAGCTTTCCTAATTTAAAACGTTATGTTTCCCTTTAAGATCTCATCTCATATACCCATGACAGTTCTCCGGTTTTGGGGAGTTTTCTGATGCTATTGCTTCAGTGTAAGTGGGTTTTTTTTCCCCACATGATGAATCTTCACTATCAATAACTCGTTTCATACTCTCTAAGGTTGCTTGGGTGGCGCTCTTTTTCTTTGAAGATATCTTTTAGTTCGGTCAATTTTATTTCTCTCTTCGGATTCAGCATGGCTCTGATCCGAGGAACTACGTTCATTTCCTGAATTTTTCCTCAAGTTTAACCTCAGTCTCATTCTGATTTTGGGTCTCAATCTTTCGTTTGACAGGGAATTTTCATCTTCACTTTCATAATTTCCCCGTGTCTGAGAGTCCTGATTTGGAGTGAATTTGGTGGCAATCTTAATAAGCCTGACCATCTGAACTCTATCACCATCATGGTAATACACCAGGCTGGACTCTTGTTATCATAACCGATAAATATTCCTTGCTTGCCCTCTGAATCGACTTTCTTTGTCTTATAGGCATAAGCATAACATAGTGAACCAAAAACGTGTATCTTATCTAGATTTCCCAACACTCTGTCATTAACTCCACCCCTCCCCCTCCCCAATCCCTCCGTCACACACATGCACCCACACACGAATATACACTGTTCATTAATTCTATAAAAAAAAATGCGAATTCTTACCTCAAAGTATTTAATTCTTCTCCTAAAATCCAGAATCATTTTCCAACCAAAATCAACATCTTCGCTGATCGGCAAGTTGATGTATCCCATGAATCCACTATACCAAGCTCGCCTGATCTTAGTACGCGGTAAATCAGAGGCTGTGTCTACTTCTGATGACGTCATACCAAGAGAGGTCAGGGTCATCAGAGTTACAATTATACACAAAAGATGCTGTTATAAAGAAGTAATCAATTCAGTTTTTCATTTTATTAACGAAGACAAGCAATAAGATAGTCGGCACTTAACATAACGGTGTATAAACGTCAGAACGATAATGCAGTTAGTGTATTGTGCGGGCTACAAATTTGACTTAATTTTTTTTAACGTCATTACTGATGTAATGATTCTCATTAAATATGCAGAATATAGGCATGACGCCATGGGGGTGGGGGTGGATTCTAAGGTAAATTGCAGCAACCAAAACTGATAGAAGTTGGCTCTTTTAGAATATTTCGGATCCCACCATCTCATAATTATATTAGTAATACATTTATTATATTAATTCGAATAAATCAGTGTTCAGCATAATCACACTTCATACAGCTACTAAAGGCCTATTTACACAAACATCAACGCATAACTCACTGGGTCCTCAAAGCATCAAAAGTGTTTACGGCATTTATACTGGCAGACATATGGCAAGAGTTAGATTTTAGGCTGGGATGGGGGAGGGGGTGAGGTCCATCCTGCGAAGGGTTCTAAGCCCCTTCCCTATGATATATGTTTGTTTGGTAAGGTAAGCGTATGTTGTTAAAATAATGTAAGCCATATGGAAAAGCCAGCTGATTTTCTGATTCTCAGCCAAATAAGTATACTGTGTTTAACTTGACGTAACATTTTCACTTTCATAATAACATGTTGACAATCCCAATGTAAGAGGATTGGAATTGAGAGTGGATCAAATCGTTTGAGGTTTAGTCCCAGTCTTGAGTAGATTTTTCTCAAAAAGTACTGGTAATAATCTGATAATTAATGAATTTTGTCTGATTTTGGCGAGAAGAAATGACAATTTAGTAACTTGTTCATCAAACACGATCGGCCTGAGTGTAGAATAGTCGCATATAGTATATAATATTTCACTTCTAGAAATGAAACAACGCCATCAGTTGGTTTAAGTCATTTATCACATTTTATTTGATTACATTTCGACAATCCAATGGCGAATACATCGTTATAAGCTAATGCCGAAATACAAACCCACCTTCGAATTTTTACAAGACCCCTATAAGAAGCCTATATGGAACCCGTTCGTAAAATAAAAGGCGTTTCATTATCAGTGGGGATTAATTTCAAACAATCAAACAGGATATAATAAATAAGAGAATATGTTTTAAGTAATCATTAAATATGAAAACGATAAAGATTTAACTTCTGATTTAACTCACCATTTTCGGAATCATATTAGCCCTATCTATCCAGAACTGTTCTATCTCACTCGCCGCGTCATCAAAACTGACGTTATATACCTACAGTAAGAGACGCGGCACCACGTTCAACAGAGCTATAAGCTCATCTTTAGTCGAGACGAAAACATGAAAGTATTCAACCCTTGAAGAGTTTATTTGTTTTATTTTGTCGACATGCAAACTTAAATCTTGACATACCTTAAGGATATTTGTGTAGATTGGGAACGGACTTACATTGACCATTCGATCTTGTTTGGCTCTTGAGATTTTGTTAAACAGTAATCGTGTATGCAACTCGCTGATGTATGAAAAAGCTGAATTGATTTAGTGAAATGCTCGATAATAAAAACACTTCAAACAATTAAACTATAAAAGTAATAATAAAAAAAAATAATGGGCGTAACATGTTTGAACGTAACATCGTAGTCATGGCAACACGGTTACAGTCTCAGTGTAAGGAGACTGTGAGTGATGGATCTAGTTGTTTTGTGTTTGTGCTCGGTCTCTATCTTGAATGACAGTTTTGAAGGTATGCAGGCTGATTTGATTTCAAGACTCTTAAATTACTAATGTACAATGGATGTTTACATACACACAGAAGTATAGATGGAGAGAGTGACAGAGGTCCTTATGGTCTTTCGTTTCGTTTGTTCACACGTATCAGTACTTTTTAGGAAAAGTCACCCAGGAAAGAACCTGGGCACGAAAACCAAACTACCGAACGACTGATCCGCTCTCAGCCCCAGTCCCCTTGCTTCTGGACTGTGACTGTGTGATCATCGTCAGGTGTGCAACACCATTCCCCTGGAAAGGGAACATATACAACACATGATCTTAGCCAAAACCCCGAGAAGCGTATAAGTGGCTCCTTATGGTTTAACTACGTCTGATGTTTGTTTAATCACCGTAAATAACATACTTCAATAAAATGACTGAATGCTAAAGTGGTAACGTGGTGGACGAATTATACTCGGGTCTCTAATCCTACTGTATGGTATATAGAACGCCAGTAGGGTAAGAACAATTGAAGAATAGGACTGTTTGTAGCATACTGAGAGTTAGCAATGGGAAATCTTCAACTTCAGGAATGAGTGTTATATATGTAGGGCTGTCCATTGTACCCTCTCTCTTATTATAAAGTGGTGTGTAGTATATTATTTTGCATTCAGTCGAGATAAAATTGGACCACTAAGAAAGGTTTACCATCCCCCTAGATTGCAACCGCACACAAAGTATTTATAATCAAAATGCGTTTTAAACTACTTTTGCGGTTTGAATGACCCCAGTGGAGCAACCACCTCCTTTATAATGGTTAACTTTTGGCCCTCTCATAAAGGATCAGTCTCCTACCTAAATCTGTCGGAGGAAATGTTATTATTATTATTTTTTTATACAATATTTACTTTTTAGTTTATTGGGGGTCGGGGAGGGGAAGACACTCCTTCATGGGAGTCCCTTCTTTATGAAATACTTCATTCGCATCTGATCCTTTCACAATACTCTGGTGACTACCTCAATCAGTCCGGGAAATGTTTGAACTTATTATTTTTTATTAGCATAATCTTCCGTTTGTAGTGCTACTTCTATAAACCTATAAATTAAAGTCTTTGCGTCAGAATACACTATTTGACGTATACAATTTAAAAAAAAAGTGGGGTGGACCCCAGACCCCCTCACTGCAAAAGAGTCGGGTTTAATAAATGGCACCAGGGCAGTCCTCCCCCATTATAATATTATTTCGCCGTTCCATAAAAGTTTAACTTCCTACCTAAATCAATCGGGGATATTTTTTTTGGCCCCCTCCCCTCCAACTTTGACATTTTACCTATACACTTCTGGTGGAATCCAAATTTGGTAACAGTTAGAACATTTTTATACATATAATTCATTTATAGTTTACCGAACTCAAAGTGTATATCAAAGGTAGTTGTGCTCTTAAAGGATAAACAGCAATATTGTCATATTAATTTAATAACTGCAGAAACGTGAGTGCAACATATTTACTGAAAATAAAACGAGACGTTTTCTTGATAATTTTTAAGAAAATTCAACCCCAAGAAAGAACCAGGACACGATAAACCCAAGCAATTGATCCACTAGTGATCCGCTCTCAACCCCAGTCCGCCCATGTACGATCATCGTCCGGTGTGTATCACGGTTTCCCTATACAAGGGGAACATAATGTCACACATGACCTTAGCCAGAGTGTTCTTGAGTAGGTCCACTATGGTCCCACCTCTCTATGTCATAGTCATACAGCCTACAAACGCCTACTACCATATACGCTTCTTTATATATCTACTAATACGGGGACAATACCAATATCCCAGGCATACTTCCCACAGCACTTTGAACAACTGACCTCCTTATAGCCAAATCTTTTCCCATTCATTCCAACCAACAAGCCATATCGACTATTGAACCGTTAAAGCAGATTGTCACAAAACGGCCTAAGGATTTTTTTATTTAATTACATCGAATCCTACGTACACCCCACTGTACATTTTTTTTTGTATTTTGTACATATAAGCCTATTTATTCAGCCGTACGCTGTACTACACAAAACTCAATGTCTAATTTATATAGTTACCGTCGTCAACGTGCTTTTAACATATTGCTTTCAGATCTGCAGTGCATACAGACCAGCTAATGCACTTTTAGTGTAATAAAGATTTTTAACAACAGAAAGCTGATGGTTGGCTTCGGAATTTTGGAAAATTATGGGCTACCTTAGAAACGCCCTTTGTCTAGTCCATCCATCCCCGGAAGTGTTTGGAAGGTCTCAGGTAGGGTGAAATATTTTAATCATATATGTATGCAAAAATATGAGATTAAATTCTCAAGTCTTAGAGTTGTGGCGTCAATCACTGTATATGCTTGTAATGGTGCGAATGTAAGAAAGCTACAAATTCACCTATATGTAGTTCATTGTAATGTGCGATGAATAGTATAACATATATATATATATATATATATATATATATATATATATATATATATATATATATATATATATATATATATATATATATATATATATATATATATATATATATATGTCATATGTCAGTATTACCGTATGTCATATAATCCCGCTAAAAGAAATAAAACGGAATAGAAAATTGAAAGACTAGTTGTTACTATGATATTATGTACGTAGAAATGTATTAGACTTAGATACGGTCTAGTTTATATTTCTAAAGATATATACTTAGCTTCGGGTGCATATACAATTATATTCCTTTGTTTTCGTCGTGTGCGAATCCAGCATTGTTTAATTAATTAAAACGCATAACTTTGGAAGATCCATATAGATTAATTGTGAATATAAAGAATTGTGTTGTTTCATTGTAAGGATCCAGCTGTAATCATCAATTTATATGTACCTCATCATAGGTCATGCTAAACTACACTGTAAAAAAAAATCGTTAACGTTTGTCTTGATTTGGATTATTGTTTACAGAGGGAGAGGATTTTTCTTAGTTTAGATCACAATTCGATTATTCTAAAACCAACATCGAGTGCAAGGTTTGCCCTTATTTACGGGTAAGAAAGGAAAACTTTAGCTGGTTGAACGAAAATCTATCAGAACGCTTTTCTATTACTGAATATACGGATAAACGTTTTACCATATTATCCGGAAAGTTACTGTTACTCTGTCCAACAGGTAATGTTTATCTCTGCAAGCTTTTTTGGTGTTGACAAAAGCGCACATACGATTAATGTTAACACACGTTAGAATACGTAAACCCGGTTTTCGTTAACCCATCGATCGCGACATACACGCCAACGGCCACATTCGAACCAAACTTGGTTACCAACGAGGTAAATTTCTTGAATTTTAAACAGTTTGCACCCATCAAATCAAGTATCTTAGCTCTTTCATGATACAGTAGGATATACTCAACAAAAGGGAATCGCATTTCTTTCAAAGTTTTTGATAAATTCTGTATTTTCGTGGTAGACTTCGTCACGTCGGGTTCGCTGATGCGGTGGAGATGGTTAGGCTTGCAGGAGCGTACAGCATCTGTAGTATCTTAGCCCGTATACTAACCCCTATGTTATTTGTTAGGATATATGCTACACAATGAAACGCGTATACTGTAGCTAGCTTACTACGATGAGAGTATTGTAATACAATTACAAACGTTAGGCTTATCTATTCCTAAAATAAAGCAGGCCTAAGTGTAGCCTTTATAGTTTAATATCACCTTAGAGTAAACACATACTCCCTCTTAGTTTTGGTGTTATATGGTTAGACTTTTGTAAACAAAAGGTAATTGTGCATATATAACTAGGTCAAAAAATGTACAAAGAAAGCAGGTCCTCCTGTTTTAAAAATTTAGAAAATGTGGATGGAGGCTTAAAAGTAAATAACGCTTAGGCTTACAACTTTGCGGTTCCTTGCTGCTGAAAGCAAAAGTTAACGATGCATTCAGATTTATGTGTGTTTGGATGCATGTATATGTACCCTTGTAGCTAAGGGTCAGGATTACTCAACTAGGGAATGCGCGATGTTCATCACATTCACTATGTAGATGCATTATGTTTAGTGAGTGCAAGAACATTATTGTTTTGGTAGTTATATCATGAATATTAATGAGGTCACTGGGTCAAACCTGAAAACTATACATTTTGTTAGCCTACTCGAAAACCACAGTTCCCATTCTAGTGAAAGTTGGTATCGTGTAGTTAAGTAAAAACGTTAATGTGTTGATGTCTGTTAAATTTGATATATTAGCATATTAATGAGGGGGTGTGGCTTCATATAATTTTGTAACAATAAGCAATAACTTGATAGGGGAATGCTGATGTTTATCATAGAATTGACTTTCTGCTGGTATTTCATGAGGTGTCAGTTTGCCAAGGTATATTTCAAAATTTGGTGTTTTATTTTGTTTCCCAAAACAGGTGTTGGAGCTAAAACTATCACCACTTTGTGTTATCAACATTACCCACCACCATGAAAATTCTTGTTGAGTATGGTCATTCTAGGAAAGTAATTGAACTAGAAAATGAAGATACACTGTTCACTGAGTCATTATGCAATGCTCTCTGCATAATGATGAGTGTTCCATTTTCATCAGAAGAAACATTTTTCCAGTACTTTGATGAGGATTTTAAGTCATGGGTTGACCTTGAGCTTGGAACCAAAATTTTAGACAAGAGCAAGATTAAACTTAGCACTCTTCAACCTTTAGAGCCCTTGATAGGAACTGACAAACTCAATTTTAATTGTTCTGCAACTAGTGCATCTAGTTCTTGTGTGTCTGATGATGAGAGTGATAGAGCTTCCATTGAGCTTACAGTTGGATCACTTGATTTGGAATAGATATGACTCCACCAGAACTTTGTGCAGGTGTGATTGAAGATGTTCCAAATACCAAACAAGAGACCACTGAAGAATCAAACAAAATGATTAGTGTAACTGAAAAAGCTGGCAGTTCTGATGATAATAGTTGGGATATTCAGTTACTTTGTATCAAGTTTAGCATGACTTTGCAGAACAAGCTTGAAAATGAAGAACAACTACAGTGGGCCCAAAAACATGAACTACTCAATCATCTTGGAGACTTTCTGTACAAAAAAAAACAAGTACCCAGATATGCACATGAAAAGGAGAATAGCTAAACAGCTAATAACAAAATATCCTTACTTAAGGGAGCGCATTGGCTCAGGTTATGATACTTGGACTGCGGCCCTTAACAATAAATTGAAATCACTGAGGATGAAAGATTCAAGTCTCTCATTAAAAAATGCGCCTCTTAAAAGAAAAGAGAGCATTCTACAAAAGGATGTTTTCAAGAGGCCCTGCAAAGGGGAATTAAATTTCCTGCCAGTGATACCATCCACTGAAGATGATACCTCTCTGAAAAGACATAAAGAAACCATGAAAAAGGAGATGTCTAAGAAACGGGCCAAAAACTTGATTTTGATCGAGAAACTTATGGATAAAACATATCCACAACGAAGGGCATATTTAACCAATAAACCACTTGTTAAAGACTTACTTCAAGAGTATCCTGCTCTTCTGCTAACAGAAGAAATTAGCAATGAGATGACTCGTTTGGTGAACATTGATTGTACCAAGAAAGTATCAAAGTTTCCTAGATTGGCCAAAAGTATCACCTTACTGGGAAGATGCTACCTGAAGAGTGTCAAGAGTGGTCCTAAACATGACAAGATCAAAGAAATTCTACACAGGTGTGACAGGTAAGTCTTCAACTTGAATTTCAGTCAGTTTAATCTCTACCAGTGTTGTAGACCTAACAGGAGGCTTGGGTGTTTAGCCTTATGCCCCCTTCAAAAGCTTTACGCTCCCAACGATCCCCACTCCAGTGTGGACAGACTATACCTGCCACAGACCCCAAGAAATCGTTCAAAGGTAAATAAATAGGAATGCGTAATAGAGTGTTCTTTTGCGTTCATTTTTATCTTCTAAATCACAAACAGATCTTAGACTAGTACCTTTCAAAAAACCTATCATCCCTTACATGAAATATTAGTCCCCTAAGGGTGCAAAAATGTCCTTTTTTGTTGCGATTGAGGAAATCCAAAACGTTACAAAGGCAAAGACCACATTTCTTTATTTCATGTGCCAACCTGCTGCTATGTTCATTGCATGTACTTATGTTATTTTTTACCCTTCTTAAAATCATGAATCGTGTATCAAACGTAAAACTATGCATGATGCAAACTATCATATTGTGTTCTTCACCATTGTTATTATTCCAGGAATATTAGAAGCTCTGAGGTAGACAGAAGAGAGGAACAGAATAAAGCAGGATTACAGTTGCTACCATTGCTGCTACGGGAAAATGAAGAAGACTTCGTTTCCTACACAAATGTAAGATCAAAGTTGGAAAAGAATATTTGTGATCATGGCATGTTTGGTATCACCTGTTTCATGTTCTGAGTAAAATAGCATATCTTATGCAGGTGTAGATTCAGGGTGGGATTAACCATCCGAAGCCTCTTCCACCTTCACAATATACTTATTGCATCCATTGTAGTCAACTCCTCAATGACTTAAAGCGTTTGTGTGTAAATCATAACCTTTCTTGCATATTTCTTTATTTATAGTCTTCCAGCATGACAACAAGAACTACATCCCATTTTATGATTAAAGTTTAGTTGCTTGTATATCCTCTTACTATGGGTAAAACGTACCATAGAAGCACCAAGTCATATAGGGATGCGCACATATGGGGTATGGGAAGGATAATTGTCCAAGCATGGACCAAGTGTAATGCACTGCAAAGAGAAAGATATGTCTTATCCTGTCATTATAAACCTGTTGCATTATGACATTTTGTATGTATTGTTTTTATTCATTTCAGACTTCAAACGAATTTCAAAAGATTGCAGAGTCAGTGTCAACCCCAACAGTTATAATCAGTGAAAGTACATGTGCCATTGCTGCTGAGTCCCAAGTGCTCAAGGAAGGTGATTCTGTGGACAGTCTCATTCATCTCATCAGTATGTTTTATTGTGTCAATATTGAATACCCGAGATCATGTAACTGTACATTGACATATGTACAAAAGGAGATTTTTGAAATCACTGACAATAAAAAGGTACCAGCTAAGTTGATAACCTTTGTAACAAAAGTCGCTAGCCAATAGATGATTAACCCCAAGCGGTCTCACATGGACATGCAACATTAAGCGAATCCAGCACAGCTACTATACGATAGCAGGAAAGAAAATTAGCATGTAAAAGCGACTATACGAAAGCTTGGAAGCACAATCTAACTGCATGTTTGTTTTTAAGATTTGGAATTCTTTGCTAGGCCTGGTGTAGATTCAGCATCGTTCATTAGGTTGGGAGTTACTGATAAAAAAGTAATGCATTGAAAAATGTAACTTTAAAACATTTTTTGAGGGGGTGAGAGGGTAGCAAATTTGTATTTTGTTGAAAATATATTCCTCCATGGGAAAAGCCCAATTAAATATTCTTTTAAATCTGGGGCAGGGGTTACACTCTTGGATCACTAGGTAAATCGTTGCTAGTAGACTGACAGTACACATGGGATGCTATGTGGTGTTGAGATTAATTATTTCAAATTATGGTAACACATAACATTTGTATATATATTTAAAGTGTAATTGATTGTTTGTACTTGCTTCATATGATACTTTGTTGTATACACCTATTTTGTCTATGGGGAGAAGGTATACTCTTGGTTAAACTAGGAAAATTGTTGTGAGTAGACAGGTGGTATTTATAAGGTGTTCGGTGGTATTGTCATTCCCACCCTCCACCCTATATGGAGCTTTTTCATTTTGTGTATTAATTTAAATAATGCTTAACACATAATCTTTGTGAATGTTTTAATTGTAATTGATTGTTTGTTCTTGCTTCAAATGATAGTGTTTGTATACATGTAGCCTTGGGTAAATAAGAAAACAATTGTTGGTTAGGCATGACGTGCTATAGTAGGTGTTTAGATGTGAGATTTGGGTGTGATAAGGTGACCTGAGATGAATCAATGTTATAATCAAGAAGCTCTTTTAAAATTCTTGATTGTATGGTCACCGCATCCTACACCTCATTTTAAGGGATGTTTCATGTTGTATTTTTATTTTATATAATACTAGACGTAAATGTTTGCATATTATTAAATTGAAATTGATTTATCTCTTCTTATCTTTATAATTTGTAGTTGATTATGTTTAACTTGTTTGAATTCGTTTTTTGTTCTTTATGGGTGAGGGGTGTAATGCTATCAGTCCCTTTATTCTGTCACTGCCAAGGCATGAAAGTATGTCAGTGGAACGATTTTACTCAGCCATGTATATAAGATGGGTGTTAGAGCTAAAGGTGGTCCGAGTTAAAATAAGGAGAAAAGTACTGGAGACCAATTTTGTCAGTTTCAAACTCACTCTCTAAGTTTCACTTGTAAAAGCAGCCCACCCTTCACCACATACAGGTGCTTGTTCCATGTGTTGTTATCTTTAGTGATACATATACAATCCTAAACTCTACATTTTTAAATTTTCATTGATAGTCTTTGCATGGTATTATTTGTTGGGTTTTAATAAATATTTCTTACTTTAAAATCAAGTTTGTATCATTTTCAGTCTCACAGCTCTTACTATTCATTGTTATTATTCTATGTATATAAGATGGGTGTTAGAGCTAAAGGTGGTCCGAGTTAAAATAAGGAGAAAAGTACTGGAGACCAATTTTGTCAGTTTCAAACTCACTCTCTAAGTTTCACTTGTAAAAGCAGCCCACCCTTCACCACATACAGGTGCTTGTTCCATGTGTTGTTATCTTTAGTGATACATATACAATCCTAAACTCTACATTTTTAAATTTTCATTGATAGTCTTTGCATGGTATTATTTGTTGGGTTTTAATAAATATTTCTTACTTTAAAATCAAGTTTGTATCATTTTCAGTCTCACAGCTCTTACTATTCATTGTTATTATTCTGTACATCAGTCTTAAAAGGCAGAGAATTCCATAATATACATAATTTTCATGCAAATATATGTACTGTGTCAATAGTATTCTGAACAGATAATTGAAAGATAATCTCTAAATTCTAAAATTAGGAAGACTAAAACTGAATCCGTTGAAGGTAACTCTAAAAGTGGTAATATTTCAGGAAACACTTGCGTTTTTAAGGAGAAAACACCGTTTTCGGTTGCAGCAACTCAATATTGATGAAACACGCAAAACAGGATTAACGTTTAACCAAGATACGGTTAACATCTTATGGATTAATCTGAGGAAACCCGACTTTTGGTTGCAGCAACTTTAAACCATTTTCAAGGAAACGTTTACGATTTTTTTTTACAGTGTATGCTGGTATGTAATATGTACACATTCCAATATATCACTTGACATCACTTTCATTTATATATATATATATATATATATATATATATATATATATATATATATATATATATATATATATATATATATATATATATATATATATATATATGAGTGTGTGTGTGTATATATACACTCAACGGGGCTGGCTTTTGATGATGCAGTTGACAAGTTGTCCAATGCCCTATAGATAATAATAATAAGATTTCAATTAGAATTTTTCTTGATCTTTCGAAAGCGTTTGACACCCTCGACCACAACATTTTGCTTTATAAGCTTAATCATTATGGCATCAGAGGAAATTTCCTTGAGTGGAAACTAGTTACCTTAATAATAGAATCCATTTTACAAGTTTTAACGATACTAAGTCTATAAGTCATACTATTCGCTGCGGTCTTCCTCAAAGCTCTATCCTAGGTCCTCTACTTTTTTTTTATTATCTATATAAATTATATCAGTAACGACTGCACTCTATGTTCTACGATGCTTTTCGCGGACGATTCAAGTGTCTTTTTCACTGGTCATGACTCAAATGTATTGGAACATATTGTTAAGGGTTTCATGGTTGGTATACTGCTAACAAACGTCAGGAAAACAAACTATATCGTTTTCAGTAACAGTAAGCTATAAGGCCGATGAAGTTAATCTAGATCTTAAAATGAACAATGAGAGTCTACAAAGAGTGAATTGCACTAAGTTTTTAGGTGTTTATATTGACTCCCGTTTAACTTGGAACAATCACATACAGTCTATTGCGACTAAAACAGATAAAGGCTGCGGCATATTATCAAAACGTAAGCATGTTTACCCAAGAGAATTTTGCTTTCGTTGTATCTTACTTTAATCGCACCACATTTTATGTACTGCATACTAGTATGGTCTGGTACCAATCACACATTTAAAAAAAAAACTATTTGTTCTTCGAAAAAGAGCAATTAGACACGTTTCATTTGCCATTACAATGAACATACATAATTATATACAAGTTAAATTTATATATATAAATATATCTATATATATATATATATATAAAATTGTATATACATATATTTAAAATCTTCGATCCACCCCATCGTCTGAACAACATAATTTGACTCGACCAGCTTGTCCTTTCATTTCAGTGGTGTTGTTCACAGGTGATATACATCTACTTCAGATACCTGTTCGCATTCTACGTGGTTGGTTGGGACGTACTCCTTACAATCAGGGGAAGTTACCAACATGGAGGATGGTATCAAGTGGATTTGAAAGTATTCAGCTTTCACCTTCTTGCTCTATACTCTTTCATATCTGTGGTCAGTGCCCTCGTACACTGGGTTCGAGTCGCGAGATGGCGATATGAGTGTAAGTTGTCATTGTATGAAATCATCAATTGTGTTATGATATTTATTTATGATATTGTGTTATGGTAGAATTATTCAGGGGACTGGAGGGGAGGGGAAGGGAAAGGAAGGGGAAGGGGAGGGGAAGTAGGAGAAGAGGGGTGATAAGAGATTGGACTGTCACTGCAATATATAGTCATACACGTAGGTATGGTGGTTAGTTGCTATTAGGGACCGTCAGAGTCCTAACAAACTTAAATCACTATTCGGTATCAAGTACCATCGCGGAGAAAAACATTTGTTGGTGGGAGAGAGTGGTATGTGTTAAAATTGTCTCCTATACCCCCCCCCCCTTACACCTTACCTTAATCACATATCATATTTACCCCACATCTGCACTCCACAAACCATTACCGAAATCCTTCTATGAAAGTTTAAGCCGTTTTGCGTGATACAATGAAAGAGTAGCAAGTAATCAAATTATATCAAATGATGATATTAACAAAGACACACCGTAGTGTAAACACGCCAATTATTTACACTGTATAAGCACCGCTGGAGCATGCTTTGTTTAACTAATTTGATGGTATTGAATTAGTATTCAATATCTCTCATGCATACCGTGGTGACGTAGATCGCTTTGCTACCAGATGCAATGCACCAGGCTGAAATGTTCTTGTAATATTGCTGTCATGAACATAATGATATACGGCGTGACATCAAGTTACATCAGTGAAACGGAGCCACAAAATGTTGGTGAAGCACGTTTTCCTTACATTCAGGCTCTGATTGTCCATTGGGGGAAAATTTAGGGGAGAGGGAGGGGAGGCAAAATTTAGAAGACGAAATAAGGGGGTGAATATCAAAACATATTTAAATAAACTGTTCATATGGTTGTCTCTTCGCATGCTAAAATTTACATGATATGCAATTATAAATCAATCCAAAGTATGTTTGTTTTCCCTATATAGTGCAGCTATGGTCTCAAACTTTATGTCTGTCCCAGGATCCCCAAAAAGGCACCCCACCCCTCCCCAGCCAAAGTTCCGTTTGTCAACACAGATTACCATTTGTTTTATAAAGGAGGATCAATAAAACCCCTGTAAAATAGAAAGATTTAATCGCACAGTTCCGAATACACTAAAAACAATATTAATATATACCTAATTTCATTTACAATTCTACGCAATAGGTTAAAATATATAAAGATTTTCATATCGGACAATGAAGTTAGACAATATAGCAATATGTTTTGAAATGTCATTTCAGTATCTTTACGCATCCACACATCTATTATGTAACGATTCCAGCAATTCTGCTACGATATAAATAAAACTCTGGTGTTTTCATCACGTTCCAACGATGACGTCATACATTAATATTTCATATACAGTAGTGTATTATTTTCATCTAGGGCAAAATGGCTTTCAAATTATTTTTGTGATATCGTCATATTTTATGATTTTGAAGAGGGATCGATATCTTCGTGTCCTTTAATGTACTATTAAGGTGAGTGGCATGCTTAATGCTGATATAGGCGTAAGACGGCACTTTGAACAGGCACACGGCTGCTATAAGTACATCGAAAGGTAGACAAATTCACCTTGCATGTTTCATTTTCGGACTTCTTTTGTCATGATGCTGTGATCCTAAACAGGAACTGGCCAGGTCTTAGTTTCAGTTTATTTCTCAACATCACCTCAGTGAGGTATAAGAGACATTTACACGACATTTTTACCCGATGATTGAAACAAATGCTTCATTTTAATAGAACTAGGTCTTTTCCAAAAATATGGTTTCAAGAACTCAATGCTATCGGCTGAAAAGTAACGACAATCGAAAGAGTAATGAAATTCGTCTCCTAAAGAATTTAGTCGCATAACTCACACAATCTTTCATGAAAATCAATGTTTTTGAACCTTTCTTCTACGATAGGAAGTTTACTATTTACACAGCGTGGGGGGAAATTTTAAGTTAGTCAAATAATTTTCAAACTCAATTTTCTCTTTGTACATCATTGTAGTTGTACATCATCTTTGCAGATCATTCGCGTTTTCAGCTAGAATAATTGTATTATCTACATACAATAGAGTAAAGAGTGTAAAGAACATTTCTACATCATCGTTACTCAACTCACTTTTCATCGAAGATGACACCTCCCTTAAACCTGTGTTAAATTATTGATGAACCTTCCAACCGCGCTTAAATATACACTAAACAAGACTGGTGAGAGATTCTCACCTTGCATGACTCCAATATTGCAATCAACACAGTAGGTTGACTTCACATCGTCCTTCATAACACACGATTTGTCATTTTGTACAAATTATATATAACATTCAGCACTTAATTTGTTGGGTAACTTCCTGGTAAGACATTGCTCTATTCAGTTCGTCGTTATGTGAGGACATGATGACTGAAAGATCAAAGGACTGACAATTATTTTTTTAAATAACTGGGATGTTAGAGAGTACTGATCCTTGGTGGGGTACCTTTATGTAATCTGGCATTTGTAAGTGAATCAATACGTAAAGCCCCACCCACAACCCCCTCCCCCACACACACGTCCACCCTCCTTCTTCAATCGTCGCTTCCAAGGATGTTCTTTTGATAACTTCCTGTATGTTTCATTTTCAGCATTCAGCCACAAGCAAATGAGATCAACTGGCGAAGATGTCGTCATCAACACCTCACGAAGCACACTGAGAAGCCTCGGGACTGCGCCCTCTATGTATCGTTTTAATCCATGGTGCTACCGACTAGACTGGCTGTTGTTCAATTTGATTGTGACATTCAACCCGATAGTCACCATCCTATACTGGCTACCCGTCATCGTCAATCGCGAAAATTTCCTTCAAGACGATATTTTAAACAATCTTGCCATTGTTCATCTTACCATCGTAAACACTGCCCTCATTTACCTGGATTTGCTCATAAGAAGGATACCCGTCCGTCTGGTACATTCGATTTACCCCATGGCATTATGGGTAATCTATATGGCCGTCAATGCCGTTGTCCATGTGACCATTCAGACCGGTCCAGAGAGACCGGATCAGTTCCTGTACAGGTTCTACTTCAACTGGGACGCAGAAAATGTTGCGCCGTCAATTGGTTACGCACTAGCCGTATTTTTCGGTATCCTGGGGTTACATCTACTAGCATTTCTAATTTTTGAGCTGAGGAAAGGATTGTTTCTAAGATGCTGCAAGGATGTTGGATACTTGGATGAGACTGACTATTCCTCAGAGGCAAGCTTCCAAATGACGTCTGGACTTTGTTGTTCAGTATGTGGAAGAGGGCGCGCTTCACACGATGTCGCGTTTCATTAGGTATCTTGTAACGTTCGGTACGACATGTAAATAATCCACTGTAATATCGTCCCACCCAATTGCAATCGATGTAATTTAACTGCATACATTTAAACTCGTACCATTTTAATTTTTCTGGTCTAATTTGGATGCCTGGTGAGACGGGGAAAAACAAATATTGCGGAAAATTATGAATCTTCAATATTGGATTGTTTGTATATATAGTAAAAGTTCTAACATAGAAAATAAGTATAATAATAGTGTAATATTATAATAGTAAAATTATACAAGGGTTTACTGTAGGGCCTTTAATAACCTTATTTTGATGATTGCAGGTATTCTGCAAGCTGCGAGATAATATGACTGGATTTGCACAGAAGCTTTACATTAGCTTAATTGCACGTTTAAAGATTAATATCATAATAATATGCTTAAGGTAAATAAACATTTATCAATTTGGTTGATATGAAATAATCAATACAATTATACTGCATAATATGTTATAACATTACATCTCGTACATACGTCATGCACAAAGTACTATGTGTTTATGTAATGCTATAGATACATCTAATGTGTTTGATAATATCGAAAATTACATCTTTTCGAATAATGCTTTCAGTCAGTGATCCACAAACTTAAGGGTCACACCCCTTCTTTTGGACCTCGTCTCATTGATGCGGGAGGTCGCTTAATTGTCTATCTGTACAGAATAAGTATCCCTTAGAATAATTTCACCAGTTCTTTAGTTCAGCACGCCTCAACATATATCGTATAATTACTAACCGTTAAAACATTTTTAAAGGTTGACCATTCGTCATACGACAAAATAGTGTATGTTAACTTTAGTTCAAACGATATTTGGGAGGGCGCCGGGTCAAGAGAGAGAGGGGGAGAGGGGGGTGGCGTGGAGTGGGAGGCGCTGTATGGCATGTACAGTGTATCGATTTCTACTATATGATATATATTTTACACAAATATCGCATCCATTGTTTATGAAATGCCATACTGAATTCACCAATCAGAGGACACGAAGGAGTATAAACATCTTTATTACGATTGCAGAACTTGGCTGAAAAAGGTCCGTTGTGCCTTATCTGCTAGGTTGTCATTTATTCATTTACAGTATTGCTCCAAATAGATGAATACATTCGGATGAAATATTTTTGGAAAGCGATCGAGAGGAGGAGAGTAATCTAGTTGGGAGAAGAGGTGCATGGTGCCAATGTGGAGCATATATGGTTAAGTGAAGCATAAATATATGGTTATGAGCATATATGGTTAAGAACATATATGGTTAAGCATATTTGGTTAAGTGTATGGCTAAGTGTATATATGGTTAAGAGCATATATGGTTACTTGAGTTTCTTGAGTTGTGTTTTCTATATTAACATCTTTTGACTGCTTCAAGACGAAATTTTACATATTGGAACGAGACGCGATTCACAAGCTTTGGCAGTCACCAGGATCGATTCAGCATCTTAGCCAGGGGCCCCAGGGATAAGCACTCCTTCCTCCGAGGCCAGCATCCCTCCTCCTCCTTTCCCATTCCATAATGAAAGTAATACTTTTGCATGCATTCGTGTTCGGGTTATGTAAATCACTATTTTCCTTCACCTGCCACATATCCCGCAACATCATCGTTATAGAGAGGATCCGGGAAGTTGTTTTTGTAAAAGAAAGGGTGTTGCCCTTGAAATCGACCGTCCTATGTTAGGAGGTCCCGGGACCTTCCCCGGCAAAAAAAAAAACATTTTAACGTCAAATGATGCATTCTGATAAATACAGACTATAGGCCTACTACAGGAAGGTCTAGACACGCTGTTGTGCCTATTTTAATTTTGATTGTTTTTTCGTGGTATGGGGGGGGTGTTGAAAATGGGGAGGGAGGGGTGGGGTGAATAATCCAGAACAGAATGTTGCGACTAAAAATTGTCCAAACGGTTCCATTGATATCATGAAATTACGAAATCACTTATGATGAGTGTGCACTGCGGACGCCATATTTTCACTAGTCTCATTAGCCGTAATAGACACTACATTATATCATAGTGAACGTGCTTTAGGCCTACCGCAGGAGATGGTCGGGGAGTTGCCTGCCAACAATCCTCAACCCTCCCACCCCCCCCCCCCTCCTTCCCTCTCACAATCGGTCTTCTTCGTCTCCACAGGCCTAAAAAAAATTGACACTGAGTACGCATCCCATCACACGGGATAATATAGTTTCCTTAGACGCTAGGATAGTGTAGTTGGTTCAATAAGTACTTCAACAGCGCCCCTTTATTGCTAACCGCTTCATCAACAGTTCTTTGGTATTAATATCTCACTCATATTGAATACTCATATTGATATATGACAAGACCTACCGTAGAGGAAGGCGTTGTAGAGGAAGGGGATGTAGAGGGAGAGGATGTAGAGGAAGGGCATGTAGAGGAAGAGGATTAAGAGGGTGATTGGGGTAGGGATTTTTCTTACACGTACAGGCAAGAGCCAGTTCTGAGGCCTATTTGACAAAATTGTAAAGAAAGCAAAAGTACAAAACAAACACACACACACTTGTCAATGTATCAATTTAATTTAAGGTTAGGTATACATTATAACACACACAATAAGGAAAAGGTAAAATATGAAACACAAATTAAATTTTCCAACTGCACAGAGTACTATATTTCAGGTTAACAATGAGAATTAGTAAAAGTAAAATATTTTCTTGTATTTACTGATCATTTGATCAAATTTTACTGTAGTTCAACGTAAATCTGTATAAACATGCAATAATTTCATCAGCTGCTGCATAATATTAATAATTCACGAAAGAAGTAAGTGATGATTTTGAAATACATAAGTAGCCTATACATACAGAACAAGTGTCTATCGGTCAATACTTAAGTTTTTGCCTTTTGTTTTGTTTTCTGACAGCAGAACTGCATTCAATTTACAACTTGTCAAGTTTTCAGTTCCAAAATTCCAAGAAAAAAATAATGTTTTGTTCGGTCATGTCGATTTTTGGTGACGTTCATCGCAGACAAAACTATTAGCTACTCTTTTGTTGGATTTGAATGCAATTTCTATATCATTTCTACTTGCTGTGAAAAACAATTGATCAATTTGACGAAAGAAAATTTATTATTTAGTAGGTCTTTAGTGTGAAAAATAAGAATATAGTAATAATTATCAGCAAAACTATACTTAGTGAAAGCATTGTTTATCGTTTCAAGGTTACTTAACAGTAATCCTTACACACCAAGCATTTCTAATCAAGACACATTCCTCTATCAAGGAAGATAAGTCAAAGGCAATGAAACCCAAACAATGACTGCAGATTCAAGTAACAAACACCTTCTGGATTATTTTAAACTGAAACTTGACTAGTTTAGCTCCGGGGGATATACTTTTATGGGAATATGTTCCATAGAATTCTCCATTTCCAATGCACGCTCCCTGCTAACAATATCTTCAAGTTGCAAACCCTCCAAAAGTGACACACTTAAACTCCATTATGTAAAATGACTGCTCTGCCATTGGTTTATCTAGACTTGATGAGAGGGTCAGGGGGGTCAAGGGGCTATAACCCCAGTGTCCAGGTCAATTTGGGAAACCCAAATAGTTAAATATGGCACTAAGAATAATGATTCCTTGTTTTTCAAAATATACTTAAGGCAAAGTCAAGACTTCAAATAGGGGGCTGGTGACATTATTGTCATGGAAAACACATTTTCTTCTAGTGCATTAGAGCTACTTGACTTCTTTTGTGTAATGTCAAAAGGTCATCAACCATAACGAATGAACATTTTGTTAGAATATTTCGACATCATTTAGATAGAAACCACAGTTATCAAGGCCTCCACTTAGTTCCTGCCCTGAGATCACAGATAAAACTACACAAAGCACAGATAACGCTATATAGATCCGTTGAAATCCCACACTTGTGTACACGGAAGACGTACCACTGGATGCAGAAGTGTACATGAAACATGGTTGTCTGGGCAACAGTTCCTATGGGATTTTCCTTTCGATAAAAAAATGGCAGAACAGATGATTCCAAAAGTTTGGGTAACAAGGAGATCATTATCAAATAACAGAAAAATAGTACATAAGACTTCCCTGCATCAAATGGTGTGACCAACAAATAAGTGAGTTTAGATGCAGTAAGAAGAATTTAACAGGTGTGAACCAGATGGGAGAAACCTTCAGCAATTGCAGGTATCATAACTGGTCAACTTGAAGGCTGCACACTGGGCATAGTTTTATTAAGCACAGGAAATCATATATAAAAATTTCATGAAAATGTCCAATGATTGGAAGTGCAAGTATAATTTCTTTGGTTGAATACTTTACACTTTTAATAAACATTCCTTAATATTTGCTCTTCAATTGTGGAGGTATTTCTTTACCACCCATGGCATATATCTCCACGAGGGTCTCGGCAAAATGAGGATTTAGTTTATGGCTTACTCTCTCCATCCAAGCTGCCAGCTTAGGATTGTCTGTCACAGGGTCATGACCTGTACCGACAATTTGAAGAATCTGTGAGACAGAAAAAGACAAAAGATGATAAAATGAGTGTTAAATATAATCGGTTAAAGGCAAAAATTCATAGCCACGATATGCTTCTCAGAAGGTTTTTCATCATTAGTGGTACTAAGCATTGCACAAGATTTCTCTGAACAAGTTATCTTTGATCACGTGACCGACACTTTCACTATGTCGGCATCTTAAATAAAGTAACACAACATCTCCATTTGGATCATTTCTAATGTATAGATATGAGAGACCTGGGTGAACCTACCAACAAACACTATTTTGTATTTTTTATTGATTGATGGGCATGGGTGTATATGTGTAGAATATGTAAAGGTTGTTAAATTGCTGACTTTACCTCATGTACAGCAAAGATATCAGCAATAGTAATTTCATCACCACATAAAAACTTGTTGTCACCCAAAAATGTCTTCTGGACAATGTGAGTAATTTTCTTCATGTTAGTCTCCAACTTTGCTGTCTGTTTAGTGTCTGGGGTTTGTCCAGTTCTCATCGCTGACAACTGAAATAGGTTAAAAAAAACAGAAGAAAAAAGGAAAAAGTATAAGATTTCAAAACTGTGAAGAAGGACCTTGAATGTTCTATTGCAGGGACAACTAACCTTTTGTTCTGTAAGGCTCACATTTAACTTTTCAACAACAAGCAGAAGCAGAGATGATGTCCTGACACAAAGTCAACTTTAAAGGGGTGTTCGTCTGATGTTACAACTGTTGAATCTCGCCACACTGGAGCTTAGGAGGTTACATGGGGACTTGATCCAGGTTTTCAAGATTGTGTATGGTTTCGACAATTTATCCTTTACCGACTTTTTCATGTTTGCTAACAGTAGTTGTACCAGAGGTCATTGTCTTAAACTCCAAAAGTGACATAGTAGGATTAATATTTGGCATAACTTTTTTTCTAATAGGGTTGTGAGTGAGTGGAATGGTTTGCCTGAGAAAGTTGTACTTGCAAGTAGTGTCAATGGGTTTAAGAATGCTTTGGACAAGCACTTTAAGCATTGTAATCGGGTCTGAGTGTTTGTGTCTTCAGTTTTTTTCTCTCTCTATAGGGTCCTTGATGGTGACTTAAGTGTCCCTCCTGATCCTTTTTTCTACTTAACTAAACTAAACTAAACTAACTAATACACAACCACATATATGAAAACTAATGATTAAACCATTAAGTGTCAATATCATTGACACAGGTTTTTTTGGGCATATCATGAAATACAGCTCAAAGTGATTACTTCTCTGATGTATGGACAACCTCATCTTTCCAACACAAACACAAACTTGACGGGGTATACCTGTGATATATATTCTGCACCTCATCTACCTAACATATAATGTACCTTACGATTAGGTATTCATTTAATATAAATACAGTACCTCATGAATGAAGAGTAACGAGTAATGAAGTCTTGTTCCTAAGTGTTGATATTCCAAGTATTCATCGACTCTGGCCCTCTGCTTCAGGTCCTTTGGATACCAGTGGTCTGCGATTTGGTCTCTGTACTTGTTGGCGATGTATCTAACCATGGCCACACTATACAGAGATATAAACCAAGAAGTACAGTATAAGGTCTTTTCAAGATGCATCAGGAATAGCAAGGTTGTGTTGGATAATTCTTTACAGTAGCTTAACTATCAGCAGATGAAGAATGACACTAGAATTCCTTTTAACTCACATTCCTCAGAATGAAGAAAGAAAATTTTGATGACATTTAATCTTGTTAAGAATTTTAAATTTCACCCATCTTTCTATTAAAGTCCCTCAACATATTGACCCTACATCCAGGCATGGCGAGTGAGAGGGTGGCATGCAGAAGCATTCGGAGGGCTACAGCTTCACAGTTTTGGTTAATTAGGGGACCAGGGAAATATGAGATAAACAATAATGCATTCTCATTTTCCAATTAAAAAAGGGGACCCACTGACATAATTGTCCTCAGGGCCCAATCTGGCTCTTCATGTTGACATTTCTTATTGTCAAGAGCATTTCTAGAACCCATTTTTACACAAACAGAAAATCCTAGGGAAAATGCATGCTAGAATCTTCACCAATTTAGCAAATTCTGATAGCCAGCAGCATTTTTTTAAATTATTTTTTTTTCCAGTCAAAATCCATCACAGATGTCAAACAGTCCCATAACCATAGTCCTATAACCATAAATAATCATAACCCATAACTATAGCCCATAACCATAACCCATGTGTTAACATAACCCATGTGGTAACATATCCCATGTGGTAACCATAACCATAACCCATAACCATAAATAACCATAACCTCAGTCCCATAACCATAAATGATCTACAGAATTTACTCAGAGAAATTTTTTATCAAATTTGTTAATTAGTCGATTGGATTTTTGTACCTTTCTGACAAATTAAAGTCTCCATCTTTCAAGGCAGGTAACTTTTTCCGTGGGTTGATCTCGGCAAATTCTGCAGTTCGATTTTCCCCTGGATAATAACAAATTTGCAAGTGTCAAAAAGGTATTTACAATAATAAAAAAACTGTTGGAAATGATGCTAGGCTGGTGTTTGCTACAGATTTTAAGATCACAAATTGTATATAACAGTTGGATAATGCATAAACATCTAGAAGAATCAAGTGAAAAAGACCAACATGACTTTGTGTGTAGTTATTGATCCCTCTAGGCCAACTAACTTGATTCTGGACTGTTTCTAACCATTGCCGCTATCTCTCCACCGCATCAACAAGGATAATCGGGTAGCAGACAATGGGGTATCATACTCTATTTGCTTTTTTAACCTTTTTATATAGCGCTTTATACCAGCGATAGGTCTCAAAGCGCTTTACAGACAATATGGTCAATGATAACGTGTCCCAGAGACAATCCCTCCAGTCGGCAGCAGTTATATACTGCGCCCAATGCAAGTTACCTCACAGGTACCCATTTGGGTGGAGAGAGGCAAATGATATAAAGCATCTTGCCCAAGGACACAACGTAATGAACTAGGCAGGAATCGAACCAGCAATCCTTGGATCACGAGTCTGACGCCTTAGCCAATTGGCCACCACGCTCTCAAAAAACATGAGAAAGAAAACTATTTCACACTGTTGCTCGTAAACCCATCTGAATATCTTGTTCCTAACTTGAGATATGGCTGAGAAGTGCAACTAATTAGATTGGCTAAACCCTTGGTTCTTTTCGCAGAGGGCGGACTGTGATATCATAGAAATAAGTAATATGAGGGATGTGATGTGACCTAAAGATGCAGAAAATTACCAGCATCCTTAAGTAAAGGGTGTGAAGACTCACGCAAAAAGAAACATCTTATGCCGGTAATCTGACCTAGTTTCGAATGAGGTGTAACAGAAGTGTTAAACACCACCATCGATCCCAGAAAGTACACACACAGCTTGCTACCATCAGTAATTGGACACTGGTGTACAGTCAGTACTTACAGCTGTGGTCAATACCCACAGCACAGTGTATAAAAGGTACAGCGATGGACATCTCAGGTCCAGCTAAAGATAACAAGGTATCATGTTTCATTACTGTCTGCATTTTGTAGCGACACAAACAAAACGTCATTTGCAAGCAACAGAAAGTTAACTTTTCAGATGGCCGCACGCGGTTTGGGGCGAGTCTTCAATGCCTTTATTAAAGCCATCAACTTCAGTCACTGGAAAATCTCTTTAAATCTTTTCTACTGATGGTTTCATCAGATCAAAATATCTGGGTAAAATCAAGAGTCATTTCAGGCAAAGATAGAAGAAAGAATTTAAAAATGGCTGAAGTTGCCATACATTCAACAATTTCCTTCAGATAGGCAGTCAGGAATTTTGTAAAGAATGTGCAATTTTCAAAATTATACACTTAAATATATACAGCTTTTTGTGTACTACTTTTTCACTAGTACATGGGTTCAGCTTGTTTGTAGATCCAGTTAAGTTTGTGTAAAACTGACATCAACAAAAATTATTCAACAAACAAACTTACCAGCAGCAATACTTATTTTACATGCTTCAAATGGAATACCAGTGACCTTCAGAAATGTATATATGGCCCTAGAAGGTTGAGAGAGCATGTCATAATAATAATACAGTTTGCTCATGGTGATGTCTGGAATAAGACCACCGCTGGTGAATTGCAGTCTCAAAACTATAACAAAAAAAACAAAGAAAAAGTGAACAAAAGGACAAATTGAAAACAATGCTGATTCTATATAAAGTATGATAATGGAAGCTTTTATTGTAATCTTCTTCAGAACTAGCTATTTTTTTCAGGCAAATATTGAATCTTGTTACTCCTAATGTCAGAAACTGAATCCTACAATCAAAATACTTCAGCAGTTTTATACTGTGCGAGAAATCACTA
Organism: Apostichopus japonicus; assembly: GCF_037975245.1. NCBI lineage: Eukaryota > Metazoa > Echinodermata > Holothuroidea > Aspidochirotida > Stichopodidae > Apostichopus > Apostichopus japonicus. The sequence continues at coordinate 18,717,777 of NC_092575.1, read as the reverse complement.
GTAAACGTGAATTATCCTGGGCTTAACATTGAAAGACTAACTTTTTAGTAGCAACAACATGTCATAAACATAATATAGTTTGCTCATGGTGATGTCTGGAATAAGACCACCGCTGGTGAATTGCAGTCATTTGACATGGTGAACATAAGTTGAGCCGATTCCACGAACGTATGAAATCTAGCCTAACATCAGACACGCACGATCTATAACAGTTATTCTGACTTTGAATGGTAACTATTGATAAAACTATTACTTACCACAATTATTTTCTTAGCAGCGAGGGTTCTTCGCTAGGAACTAGACAACGAACTTGCCTTCCAATACGCCTACATTAACTAAATATGACCTTGTTATGTTCTTGGAAGGATGGTTTACTACTACACACTTTGTTAGTAGCAAACCCAGACTATGTAAACTCCAAAGAGCACCTCGATGGTAAACACATTACACAATATTTTGGCGCAAGTCTGCAAAGCGAGCATTGTTCACTTGCACACTTATATAAATTGTAGACATATTTCAAATCACGGATAGCTACGCAGATTTTATCACAGCCCTCTAAATTAATGATAGTACTGTACAACGACCGTGCCTGAGTTATGTTCAGATAATTCTGTATTGCAGTGTACAAGTACTACGAGAAGTCTCACTTCATAACAAACTACATCTGATCAGACTTTTTAAAGATTTTAAGCATTCTTGACCGATTAGCTGGATTTGGGAGATACTTATTCGTTAAAGTATACCCTTGATAACAGTTTGCCAAAGTTTAACCAGCATTCAATATGAATAATCTGTGTTTGTATTATGACATGTTGTCACCGCCGTGTAGGGCACTATATGCATTGCTAAAAGTAACTGCGATCCCATTTGAAGCCAAAAAGATAACGATTATGTCAGGTAAGTTTTGTAGCATTGAATCATTTTCATTCACAAGTTAATCAGGACTGATAAACAACTCACTTAGAAGCATGAAGTTTCATTCAATGCTAGTTTTCTGGGCCACAACCACAATTTTTTTAAAACGTGGTGGGAGGGGGTGGGGTTAAGACAAGAGGAGGGGATTTCCCTTCCCATATGTTGGAAATTTATTCCAGAATGTAGGCTGCTTCTATGCAAAATGGTGCTATATTTCACAACTTGAAATTATTGAAGAATTTTTTTGCTAGTTTCAAAATAGCCTAATTAAGACAAGTTACTAAATGATGCATTTGGGGGGGGGGGGGGGGGTAGGCCTTTACTATCTACTACTGTACAGTTCACCTTGACAGTCTAATCCTATGTAGTGTGATGCCAGGATCCATGTCACAATTAAACTGAATCCAATATTATATTGGTTGCTATTGGCTTTCAAGTAAAGGTGATTGTAATCATTGCATGCATCCCTTATCACACCCTCTGACTTTTTGACCCACTGTTTTACCTTTTTGTGATAAAAGTAGCCTATCACGGCAATGAAACAAAATAAAAAGAACATGCAAATATTGGTATGCATGGCAATGTATTGCATATTATGACAGTCATGTTTCTCTGGCTTAAGTATGTCTCTTATGTTATTCTTCATTCATCACAACAGCTTGAACACTGCAGGGCTAATATATGTTTCCAGTCATCATAGAGTCTACACTATAGCTGTAACTTCTCAAAATTCCTAAGTACAAGTATTGCCTAATTACAAGGAATATTTGCCATTGGAAATGCTGTATTCACAATACATGTGGATTCAAGAAACAACACAATAGATTAAGCTGTCCATATAATTTTTTCATTTTTAAAAGGTACTGGTCATCATATTTTGATACATAATTATGTTAAGATGTATGTCTATGCTTCCTGAGTTTCTAACATTCTTGAGTCAACTTCCTTTGGTTTTCAGGTGAGAACCGTACCCCAGAATTTGTGAAGATCAACCCCAGAAAGAAGCTACCTGCTCTCAAAGATGGAGACTTCAACCTGTCTGAGAGGTAATGCTGGCAAATTGCCAAACAAAATACACCCTTTCAGAACACAGCTCAACTGGTACATACAGTATGGTATGCTTCCAGCTAGTAATGTTGTCACACTTGGTTTGTATAGGTATTAAAACTCAAATATTACCATTAGTTTTATTTTTTATTTTTGGTGAAAACTGATACAAATATTTTATATGACATCATACAAACTTATGTTGAAAATATTTAAGATATGTAACTTTATAGTTGACCAAGGTTGCAGGATCAGCAAGCACCAGATTATATCTTGTTTGGTCATAAACAACCGCACTGTGCTTTGATAAAGTCAATCTTTATGGCCGCCTAATATGCCAGAAGTACCAAAAGTGGTTGCAAACCACTGTATCAAAGTCAGTCATCTTTCTCACTGCATTTTCCTCTCTGTGATTTTTGTATGTACTGTTTCTTTGAGCATGGCAATAATTCTGAAGATTTCACAAGGGGAAATATCGCATTTTGCTTTCAAAATTAACAAGGTATGACTCCCTGGTCTAGCTGGTGTGATTGCCAATCCTACTTTCTGGGGCATATCTTCAGGAGCCGATGTAGCAGGAAAATACTTCAGGGAATTTTGGGGTAAAATAGATTTGTGAGAAAATTGCAGAGAAACGAAGGCAAGTCTGGTTATCTGGTCAGTCAGGACTACAGAAATTCACCTCATTTAATGTCAAAATGATGCAAGTCATTTTTAAGGATGAATTTAGGCATGATGAGTTTTAGTCTTGATATAGTCCAGACCAAGGAAAAATAAAAGTTAGAGTGCCAGTAACATCTATAGAAGAATTCCAGTGTTCAAGATATTCACCTTTAAAATATCAAAATAAAATAAAACTGTTAGCAAACTGCTTATCCACTTGAGAATGTCTAAAAGTACGTTGGCCTGACATTTCGATCCTAGCAGGATCTCCCTCAGAGGCTTTTTTTAGACTCTGAAGAAGATCCTGCTAGGATCGAAACATCAGGCCAACTTACTTTTACACCTTTAAAATATGTTAAATCTCTGGAATGTTCCTTTAAGGCTATTAAACTTAGTCATAGTTATGTCTCAGTTAACTCCTCAGTACAGGCCAGAATGTTAATGCATTGCTTTATAAAATTCTAAGAACTCAACCAAGACATATTCTTCTGACTTCATATTGGATGATAACCTATTCAACACTACCACTTGTCCATGAAAAAAATATGTAACACACTGTAAACATGTCATTTTGAGGCCATAGAAGTTTGATACTTTTCCGTTGTGCTTTGTAGTGCATCTGAGGAAGTGATGTTACGGTCTGTGTTTAAGACTAAGTAGTCCAGCCATATTAATTGGCTATAGCCTCAGATACATTTAAAGGGTCATTTTTCAATTTAACTTTAAAGTGGTGTAGTAATACAACCTGGCCTGCTTGCAGTTCATTTTCAACAGTCTGTATCATTTCAAAATTAATTTTGTGTTTAAAGTCATCCCTGAATAATTATTTTACAATGTTTCTCTCAACTGAAGTGCTGGCTTCAAGTTCAAATTTTCATCTCTGTTATAATGAGGGTGTACAAGGTACTGGTATTGAGGATACATTGTTTATCAACCTTAAAATTTGTAGCTGTCATCGATCAAAAATCGTTTCTGACTATACTGTATATTATATTTATTTAAAAACCTTACAAAGTTTTAGCTGCTGGAAAAGTCTTCTGAAAAAGGACTCAAGTAATTGCTTTACAAAAATGTATATGACTTTGCCACAATGTCTCACCAAGCAATGTTATGGTTCTTATTTAGTGTTGCCATGGTGAGATACATCGCTGACAAATACAGAGGTCAGTTCCCAGACCATTGGTATCCTGCAGATCCATTGAGAAGAGCCAGAGTAGATGAATACCTGGAATATCAACACCTCGGAACTCGTCTGCACTACTCATACTTGGGTGTCTACGAGGTATGAAACAAGCAATATGTCATTACAATAGTCTGCCTCCTGTCCCCCCTCCCCCCCACCACCACCCCACTCTCTCCAGTGGCGGAGCTAGGGATATTGGTCAGGAGTGGCGAGAATGGTCTGTAGAGCTTTCGACACTATCTAAGCGGAGCGCCACCACAGGTTGGCGCGTAGCGTACAGAAATTTTTTGAGTAAAGATACTCCCTAGATCGCCGGAAATGACCCTTTCCGGGCCTGGCTAAATTGCAGATAAATGAAGAATAAATAGGTGTCATCGCCAAATTACACCAACAAAATGTGACAAATGTCAATAGGTAGATGAGAGCGCAAAAAAAGTCAATAATTGCGAATAAGTAAAAAGTGTTAAAGAGCTGAAAAGGGTGCCAGCAGTCCATTTGAGTCCGTCAGGGGGGGCATCCGCCCCCCCCTGACTGTATGGATGCTCCGCCACTGACTCTCTCTGCATTATTAACGTTTTTAATTTCAGTGAAATATTTTAAAAAAGAGACTTTGGACAGATTCTTGAAAACTTCTCAAATTACATCACATAAACGTCAATGCATTTATGCATTTATGCCTTTTGGTTATAGTGAAGTCTCTGAAGTCTAAGTACCACTATTCCAGTCTGTATACCGGTTCCAGTCTGAATATCAGTTCCAGTAAGAATACCAGTTTTCTAGTCTGATTCCTATCTGAGTACTGGTGTTCCATTCTGAGTACCAGTCCCCCGTGCTGAGTACAGTCTTCCAGTCTGAGCACTGGTCTTCCAGTCTGAGTTCCAGTTTTCAAATTTTTAGTACCAGTCTTCCAGTCTGGTTTCCATTCTTCCAGTCTAAGTGTCAGTCTTTCAGTATGAGTACAAGCCTTCCTGGCAGTTTGAGTACCAGTTTTCCAGCCTGAGTGCTGGTCTTCCAGTCTGAGTAGTACTGGTTTTCCAGTCTGAGTACTAATCTTGCAGTCTCTGTACCAGGTACTCAGTATCAGTGACTTAGGGGTTACCACAGATATGTATTACCCAGGACATGTCCTGTTAATAGTACTTAATTCTATCTTACCCAAGCATGCTGGTGAACTGATAAACTACCTACAAAATGTCCACATTTGTAAGGTAGTTCTAACAAATTTGTAATAAATTCAGTAGCAAAGTTCTCTTGATGATCATTTGACACTCTGGCTACTTTAATTTAAGTACAGAAATGCAAATTGTAAGTAGTAACAATTCTTTGGCCTTATGTGTTAATTATTATATTAAAAGTACGCTGGATTGAATCACTTCTAATCTGGTACCATTTGCATGTAGGTTACCCCTCAAAATCAAGTTTTCCCAGAAAGTGCAGGGAAACTCCCTCAAAATAGACATCTCCACATATATCACCATCTCATCATGGTTTCTCTAGAAAAAAAAATATGGTAACCTTACCCTGATCATCTTCCAAATCATGGGTCAGCTCTCAATTTCATGCATATTAAGCCTAACTACTGTAGTTTGAATTTTAATTACTTTCTTACTTTTATTATTCCGTCTAGTTTGAAGATGCTTTAGTTCTTAATTTAACCTTCTTATTTTTACATCAGTGGAAAGCATTGATGAAAGGACATAATAACCCCAAAGAAAAGGAAAAACTGGAATTAAATGTCAAGAAAATTACACATATTGTCCAGAAGACATTCTTAGGTGATCAGAAATTCCTCTGCGGAAATGAAATAAGTGTGGCCGACATCTTTGCTGCAAATGAGGTAAACATTTTGTATTCTTAAGAAGAGCTTGTCACATTTGAAAGTTTATCCTGAAATGTTTTTTTAAGGATGTCTTTAATAAATAATTTAGGCTTCTCTAGAGTTTCTGTCATTTTGTTCACATATTGGAAACACATTGCAGAGAGGAGGAAATCTTTTAGTTTTGTTAAACGATTTCCCAGTATACTGTTTCCCTGTGATGGGGGAAAAAAGGATGTTAGTAATATGAGAAATATTTGTCATAAAGAATATGTCAATACATAGGAGCAGGGTTGCCAGTTTTTCTCTGACGCATTCGCCCAGATTGGCGGCCAAATCGGGTGAAAAAATGCAAAATACCAATTTGCTGTTTTTCTTTAATGTCAATTGACATTGTATAATGGGTAGGAATTGTGTTTGTTCACAATTCGTTGCTATGGGGGTCTCTTAGATGAACATTAGGGATTGAAATGTGGTAACAAACAAATCCAATGTTTCTGCCAACACGTAAGTCCAAAGTCAGACTGACCAACATGAAATGGTCAAAATCAATATGGGAATTTTCCGCGACTGTTTCTCTTGAATTGGTAGACCATTAAAGAAAAAAGTCCACAAAGAACCACCGAAAGGCTGTTTGGCTGGAAGTGACATTTCTATCTCCGCCCAATGAAATTTGAAAAATGCCAAATGTTGGCATTTTTGGCATGTAAGTAGCCAAACCGACAATGCTGCACAGTAGTATTAACAAATTGTGAGTACTACCGTAAACTAAAAGTTAATAGTAAAAGAAATCTAAACGTTTCACTAAAGTATGTCGCTATTTTTGTACCGTTTGTGAGTTTTATTTCTAGTTTATTTATGATGAATTGCTGAACATCTTCTTTATCCTGACAGATCGTTACTCTGGAATGTTTTCATCGAGATCCGTTTGAAGGTTTCCCAAAGTTGTCGGACTGGATGTGTCGAGTAAGTGAATCACTGACCCCGTACTTGGCAGAGACGCTAGAGGAAATGTTTGCTCTGTCCGGCCGGGAGGTTCCACCGAGATACACTGGCAAGCAGAAGTAGCAATAGGGCTCTCGTGAGAGAGGATAGTCTTGAGGGAACATATTTTTTTAACCGATACAAGATGTCCATATTCTATTAGCATCCTGGTGATAAATCTCCGTTCAGTTCCTAGGTACTGTTTTTTGCGAGATATTAACATTTGCAGTTGACATGCTCGGTACAAAACGTGTATTTGTTGCAAACAGGTCTGATGAGTGTGTTCCTCTCTCATCCATCGAAAGTACATCTTCCTCCCTCTGGAGTGTCTTATTAAACGATGGGATAGGCTAAGGGGAAGCTGCAAGGTTTGGAATGCAAACAATTCTGCCAATTCTGGTGTTCATATGCATGCACAATGTAGGACCAAGCTACCTCACCAACTTGTTTCAGCTCCGACCATCATCCACACGCTCACTTCGCTCTAATTCATCGCTGATGTTACTCATCCCTAGAGTAAAAACACAGACTTACAGCTTGAGAACGATCCCATCCAGTGCACTGTGCCTGTGGAACTCACTTCCAGAACATGTAAAAATGTGCAATACTGTGAACGGTTTCAAATCAGCACTCAAAACGTATCTTTTCACCAAAGCATATATGTTATAATTGTTATTATTTGTTAAGCGCTTCGAGAATTATTTCATATTTTGTTTGGCGCTATTTAAAAATTATGTATTATTATTATTATTATTACAACATAATTTCTATACATGATGAAGGTGTCTTTTTGTATTGATTGTAAGCTGATGCAGGGTGGTCACCCATACTTCATCTGGCTGAGAGACTATAAAGTCTACATTGATTCAGAAATCAGAAAACCCAGCATTTTCACTAATCATGTACACTATAGATCCAGGGAGTAGGTCTACGGGGCCATGACCCTCTCTTTTGAAACCTCTTTGGTACTCAAAATCAGCTACAAACAGTCCTGAGCATTCTCCTTCTTCCAGGAAATCCATCGCTGCATAAACTACCCGTTTATATCTGTAATTTTCTTTGGAATAGTTTGTGAATCTATGTGCCACAGCCAGTTAAAACTTCCATAGGAGATATTGCATCATTGATGTACAGGGGGTTGGGATTCAAGTCAGGCAAGTTTTGAACTCTTGTCATCGGATTGTCGGAGTGTTAGCTCAGATTGTTAGCTCAGTGGTTAACGCCGGTGCCTTTCAACCATAAGGTCCCCGGTTCGAGTCACTCCCAGATTAATGTATGTCGTCTAGTTCAAAGTTGTTGACAATTCATAATCATGGACGTTAAATATGAATGTAAGAGACTGACTTCGGTCAGCTTGCGGCTTTGATAAGCCAATGAGGCTTCTTTGCGAGTTCTTGCTTGCAGGAGGATCTAAAATACATACATACATACATCATTGGTGAAGGTTCGGAGAGGTCATTTCTATGACAGAATGACCATTTAAACATTTTCTGTCAGACGATAGGTCAGTTAATAAAATGAGCATCGAGGACCAGGACTTTGTATACATTTCCCTGTTATACCTCCTCTTTACCACCTCTTGTATATACTGTTACTGAGAGCAAGAAGAAAAGGGGGAAAAAGAGCAATTGAGCAGCAAGTGTATGTCACAACTATTTACTGAAATATTACAAAACTATCAGATTTGGAAATTCCATATTTCTTTTTTGGAACATGAATGCAGCTGTTGAAAATATATCTAAAAGTGATAATATAAAATATATATTTGTAAGACTTTACTATATATTTTCTTTACCTCTGTTTTCTTTGATATGGTTGCCATGGTATGAGTAAGAGAAGCATTATGGGTAATTAACCCGGCAACCTATTTGAAATCCTCATTTCTTCTTTAGTATATTGTTGAAATGAGAATACATTTTTTTTCCATATTTGACCCCGCTACCTAGTTGAATCCAGATGCCCGGAGACCTTCCCCCTCCCCCTTTACCCTTACCCTTTCCTCTGGACTGATGCTAATGAATATGCTTGACTAAAAAATTCTTGCCATAGACTAAGTTACAGGAACCATTGTAAAGAACAGTTTAAGAAGTTGTCTCAAAACCATGATAACCATTGAACCCTTCCTTAACAATGAGATTTTATAGTGGTGAAAGCTTCATTCAATTCCTACAATGACTTTTTGGTTTCTATGATAATCGTACACTTAATTTGCATTCATGATGGCGTTTGTGTGTGCGTTTGTGATGCCCAACTTGTAAACACGATATCTGAAGAAGGGAAGGTCGCCAATTTATATTTGGTGTGTAGAAGTACCACATTAAGTACAAGAAGCATATCGTTTTTTATATGGAGGTCAAAGGTCATTGGGGGTCACCATAGGGGTCAAATTGTCAAAATCTTGTTAACACGATATCTCAAGAACATAAGCTTGGGAAAATCTCCTATTTAATATGTATATGAACCACATTGAGTACAAAAACCTATTGTTCTTGGTAAAAGTCATTTGGGGTCATCAGAGGTCAAAATATGACAACCTTGTAAACATGATATCTCAATATTGGGCGGATCTCATACTTAGTATGAAGGTGTATAACATTGAGTAAAAGCAGCCTATTGATTTTGGTGGAGGTCAAAGGTCATTTGAAGTAAAATGCTAAACACTTCACTTCCCTCTTACCTGTTTATGTACACACGCACCTTCCTAAATATAATATCGCATGGGAAGCTTGGACAGATCGCATATTAGGTATGTAATTGTACCACATTGAGTACAAGAAACCTTAATTTGTGGGCGGAGGTCAATGGTCGTTTGAGTTCACCAGGGGTCAAATTGTGAAAACCATGTTTTACACAATATTTCAACAAGGACAGATGTCATATTTAGTATGTTTGATGTATCACATTTAGTAAAAGAAGTTTGTTGTTGCGGTCAATGGTCATTATAGGACAGCCTGTGTCATTGTGAATTTATTGTTTGTCACATCAAACTGTTTTTCACTGTTTTACTAAGATCTAGTATGTATATTGTAAACCCTCACTATACATTACGTCAGATTAATGATGAAAACTACTCATGTTACATCATCGAAACCACAGTGCATTTTTTCATTCTGTATTTTTGCTGTATTCATTTAAATTAAGGTAATAAGTTTTGTACCGGAAGTAAATTATACTTGAAGCAAACAAATGTGCATGATGTACGTAATTTGAAGTTTTATTTCGGTAAGTTTTTTTTGTTTTTTGTTTGGCGGAGAGCTAATCGATGGGGGCATAAGTTGATTGCCTACACGAATTTACGTTGTCCGGTTAAATTGACATTGGGATGAATCAATATTTGAAGCAAAAGTAAATACAATTAATTTACACTCTCCTTAAATCGTGAGTAAACAATCTTACAGTTTGTGTCAAATTTCCAGCCTTTACATTTCTCAGTTTACCAACAAAATGTATTTCCAATGTTTGCGAATGACCAAATTTGACAATCAGTGTAATTGCTTTTTAGGTTGCAAACCAAAAAGGACAGCATGTGACCATTTTATCTCTGGCATATCGAGAACGGCCAGCAGCGTTGAAACTTAAAAATTAATTCAACTTCCAAAATTTGTGCTTTACACACGATTGCTGTCATATTGAACACCGCCTGATTTGATGTGAAAATTTAGGAGAATAATACTTTTAGTCACGTTTTGGGTTATAGCTCGACTTGAAACAAACCGTTAGTGGTCGGTGGCAACGAGGGACTGGGGAAGGTTCCCCATCGGACTGATGTTTGCCCCCCCCCCCATAGTCTCCAATCGACTCCGGTAAAACAAAACTAAAGCCTCTCCGCCGTGAATTAACCTTTGAAGTGCCATTCATGCAGTTATTCTGGTACCGCCACGGGAGATCACAAAGCAGTATATATAGCTATAGCGTGTTGCCCTACAACGCGGACCAGAGAGAAAACATTGCCGAAAGATTTAATATACAAATGTTGCAAACTTAAACTGTCTTCACTTCACCCACCAACCCCCTCCCCCCCCCCCCCCCAAGAAAACTGATTATAATTAATGTGCCACTGAATAACTTGCCTTGAGCCTAAGCATAACATATCTCAGACTGAGCGATCATTGGAGGAAGTGACCATTTGTGGGCCGCAGTTCCATCTAACATATTTTGGGACTATTCTGATTTATCCTAAAGTTCATCGATCAAAATCCCCTCCCAACCCGACCACCCCCCCCCCCCCCCACTCCCACAACATCCATTCAAAGTAGGGGTTTATTTTTGCAATTAAACTTTTGCCGGCAGACAAGTCGCTGGAAAAAGGTAAGAATTTAGAGCAAAACTTTCAGAAATAGTCAGTAGGATTTTCTTCAGGCCAGAAAAAAAAAAGAAAAGGAAAAAGACACATTCTAATGTAGACCTTATCGTTTTTTAAGAAGCCATAACTACCAACTCATGGACCCTCTTGCAACTAAATCACACAAGCATGACACAGCAGATTCAAGTGTCTGCCCGGTGTGTACTTGAACAACATAGATTTATTTACACACAGTGGTACAGTATACGCCGATATGTTCAGAGGGTGTGTAATCATACAGCTTTTAGTTGACCTAGACTTCGTTGTGTGCTAAAGCGTTGAAGCGTCAGTGTTCAATATAATAGTGTTTGGTGTGCGAAGCATTTCACCAGAGCTCAGTAAACATTCAATACGGTGGAAGAATTCAACTCAACATGGCGCTACAGTTTTACTACAATCCGATATCTTGTCCATCGAGATCTGTTCGAATCTTTCTAAAGAAAACTGGTTTACTGGTGGAAGAGCATATTATAGATCTGTCTTCAGGTATGATACGGTAGTATATAATAAGTGGTATATAATATATATATAGTATATTGTATATAGTATCATATATAGGTCTATCATATAGACTAGCAGGTATAGGTCTCATATGCCCATGTCTATAGATAATTCATAATTGTCATACACGCACACTTCAGCAATCGTTAGGTGTGCATATACTAGCAGGCTTCTATGTTCAGCACGAGCAGCGTTACCAGCGACAATTGACGAAAAAACGCTAGATTTGCGAAAATAAAACCCTAGAAAACGGTAAATGGTAGTTTCCCTAACTTTCGTGCTGTTTCGAGTCAATTTAGCACAGATTCGTAGGATGAATGGTCACCGATCACAAAATAGATTTTGAATAGTTGATTTGAGTGATAGTCTGACCCAGAAAATTTGAAAAAAATATGGAAATTTTCGGTAGGAAATTCCGAAGATTGGGCAAAAATACTCAAAATAAATTGGATGGGTCTCTAGAGTAAGAATTTTGTCTGAAAAAAGGTCTATTTTTTGTAAATTTAACTAGTGTTAGGCAAAAAACGCTAGAATTACCAAAATTAGAAAAACGTGCGCTAGAACCCCAGAAATGACTAAAAACGCTAGATCTAGTGTAAAAACGCTAACTCTGGTAACACTGAGCACGAGTACAACAGCACTAAGTATACGGTATAGGAGTATTGTACATGTTTAAATTTCCCTCCAGTCACTGAATAAGAGTATTTGGAGAACAAGGCTGCTCAAAGCACGTGTACGTCATTTTTGCATTAGCTCCAATATATGAGTAGGCTACGAGTTTATAGGTAAGTTACGGGGGTGGGGGGGGGGGGGTCGTGTGTGCGTGGTGGGGGGGGGGGGGGGTTGTGTGTGTTTTTGCAGAAATCCTTGGTTCAATGTAATATTGACAATAAATTAAAGCATGTAAGCTAGTCAGTTCATTTATTGGAGAATCAGTTTTGTCTCAGTAATGGTTTGATATATGGTTATCGTATACTGGCATTGATCGTGGATGAATAAGAACATAAGTATATTGCCTGATTATTCCTAATATATGAAAAATCCGGATTGATGCGGTTTGTTATATACTAGTGAGTCCAGGGGCATAGCGAGGAATTTGCCAAGGGAGGGGTGAAAACGGTAGCAGCTGTAGCAAGGCTATCCTAAGCGTAGCGCCACCATGTGTTGGCGCGAAGCGTACAAGAAAATGTTGGCCGAAAATGCCTCCCAGATCGCTGGAAATGACACTTTCCAGGCCTTGTTAGTTGCATCTAAGCATTTTTTATTTTGAAATTACTAGCGATATCATAAAAAAAATAAAAAAATATGCTGAAAGGGGGCGGTTGCCCCATTCGTCCCCCTCCCCTTGGCTACGCGCCTGAATGAGTCTCCCCTCGCGAGGTTGTGCGTTTAACGAACATCTCAATTCAGTTAGTTGTATTTAATCTCTATGTCCTTCCATCTCCGTTTATAATAACTGTGTGCACATATAACTTAGCTAAAGTGATGATGCTGTTACACACGCGCTCAGCCCGGCTCCAGGAGTAACAGAAATACCGGTTCATAGCCATGGCAGTTTAAAGTTCCCGCTGTTTATCAGTTGGTTCATAAAGATTGTCAATTATAGCAGCCGATCCGCAAGTTTTTAGGCTCACCTTGAGGAATGCGTCACGACTGCTTCAGTTACCAATGCCTAATTACCTTCGTACTCATAATAATTAATGAAAGCTAGCTTGGACTATGGATTGATGTTAAAACCATAATAACAATTCACCGATCTCCGTCGACAAGCTCCGAAAACTGTAGAAGAAATTGTCGACGTCTGGGGAAATCCCGCGCGACCCACCGTAAAAATAGAAAGTGTTACGAGGATGTGATAAATAAGCTAGGGCGAGATGTGATTTTCCAATCAACAGAACCCATGCGTTATATACCCTGCCTCTATCTGATTGTTTTGTTCTCATTAATCTGAATCCAGTTTCAGCTTCGGTCAGTACTGAGTGAGCCGGTGAAGGGGAGGCAGGGAGGGGACTTGGTGGACCATCCTTGCAACATATGTTTTTACATTATATATGTGTACAGGGCAACGCTATAGTGGAATAAACTTCAACGTTTAAATAAGTGTTATGTTCAAATATAATTTCTCCATAGATGAACAACACTCTCCTGAGTTTCTGAAAATTAATCCGCGTCATTGCGTCCCGGTCCTGAAAGACGGCGACTTTATTCTCACTGAAGGGTAAGTCAACTTAAGTCGCTAAGAGAGCATGCATGCATGCTTAGAGTCTTCAAACTTGAACAAACACACGTTTCTTGAAAATGAGAGATAGGCCTATATCAAAACTAAATTAATTCGGTAGAAAATGAGGGAGCAAGGCTATGTCACTATATAACCATGCACCAAGAGTTTAATTCTAGCTTTGTATTATTTTCCGTGCAGTTATAAAATAGGCCTATATAAAACTTTGAAATAAACAAAAGTGGCCGAAAACGATTCTTTCCAAACAGGCCTACAAAATGACCAAACTCGACGGATGACAAAAACTTCCACTCGTTCTTATCCCAACACCTTGCAATAATATATAAAGCCGCATGGCTGAGTTACAGTGCTTTGAAGAACTATATACTGACGGAAAAAAAGACATAACTTTTTTGATTGAAATTTAAGAACGTGGTGAACTGACCTCAAATGACATTTAAACTTGCTCAAAACACCTCAGTCCACAAATGTATACATGTATTTATTTTCAATTTTCTCCACATTTAAAAGCAGTTCAAATTTCAACCCCCCCCCCCCAAAAGTTAAAATCATATGTCTATAAAGGTGAGTCATCTACCATGTATTTACTTGTCGTCGTGATGATTATGCTTCCGTTTTTGTCTTTTCTTACAATTTTCCATATTTTATATAATTGTCCCTTTTCATAATTTTGCCATTTTCCCCTCTCCATCAGTTGGGCTATCCTTTTCTATGTGATTGAGAAATTTTCAAAGGATATCGATGATCATTGGTACCCGAAAGATTTGAGAAAGCGATCAAGAGTGAACGAATATCTTTCGTACCACGATGGAAGCACCAGACAACTGTTTAGCAAAGTTTTTCGAGATGAGGTAGATATATTAATATATATATATATATATATATATATATATATATATATATATATATATAGTTCCGTTTCGGTTATTTTAAATTTAATGTGGTTTACAACTTTGCTAGGTTGTAAACATCGTTCATATTATAATATGGATAGATTTACCTTTTCTCGTTACCTGGACATGCTCTACTCAGTGGCGGATTGGCCTACCCTGCTCGGAACCTGTGCGTCATTTGGTCCGAAGCCCCGAAGGTGCAAATTTCCTCTTTGCGCCAAATGCGCCGATTCCATCTTTGCGCCAAATCCGCTGCTTGTTTCAGAGCCGGCGGTTGGATCACTCAGTGATTCGAAAGCAATCTATGGCCCAGTCCGCTACTGGCCGTACGCCCCCCCCCCCTTCTTCGCCTTCGCATTTCCTTATTACGAACGTGTCCTGTACCCGCCGACTTCCAAAAGTCGAAAGGTTACTGTGCATATAGGTATAGCCCCATCATTTATAGATAGGTGTACTAAAGGAAAACTACATAAACCTACAACAACCATATTTACTAAAGATAATGAAGTCTTCTCCGGTAACTTTGTTCTTTGTTGTATGTATCATTTTGCAGTATCTTTCCAAAATGCGCTCATATTGTAAGCCTTCGTCAGAAGAAGATGCCAAGGAAAACGTGAAGCAGATGGAGTACGTAGCAAGCCAACTCCAGGATACCTTCCTAAAGGATCAAAAGTTCCTATGTGGTGACGAAATATCCATTGCTGATATCCTAGCCGTTGCCGAGGTAAAAATAAAAAAGAAGGAAGAAATACTAAAGTTATAAGGCCTAATCTCAGTTTGCTTTTTACGAAGACCTAGAGAGGACATGGTTAAAAAAAAATTATTACGTACGTACGTAATAATACTACGTACGTACGTAATAATTATCACGTACGTACGTGATAATACTACGTACGTACGTAATAATATCACGTACGTACGTGATAATTACTACGTACGTACGTAGTGTTATTACGTACGTACGTAATAATTACTACGTACTTATGTAGTGATTATCACGTACGTATTTGATAATTATAACGAATGAAGGCCTACGTATAGGCCTACACTCCAAAAACAACCTGGTGAAATTTCACCAGTTCCTGGTGAAATTTTCACCAGGAGTTGCGTTTATATGCTACCCTATATATCCTGGTTGTTTTCACCAAGTTGCCTGGTTAATGAGATTTTAACAAAATCCTGGTAGTCTGGTAGATATAACCAGGAAAGCCTGGTTAAATTTCGTGGTGAAATTTTGGCACTGTCCTGGTTAATATCAATGGGTATTCACCTCATTCCTTGTGATATTAACCAACATTTCCTGGTTGATGCTAATACTATCCTGGTTGATATCACAGAATGTTCCACCCCTTTCTGGTTACATACCGTATTAAACACCATTTCCTGGTTGATGTCACCATTATCCTGGTTAATATTAAACTGATTTTCCACCTCATCCCTGGTTAAATCACCCCTTTCCTTGTTAATATGCCACCTTATTCTCCATTTAAGTTGCAATGCATTCAAATTGAGAAAAAGCAGAACATAAATTATAAAACAACATCATCAATGTTACTGATAGCTAACTTTACTTGCATCTCCATTACTTTTGAATTTTGAGTAATAAGTGAACTTTTGCAATTTAGTTTAATTAATTCCTCACATATTAATACAATGAATTAATATAAGAAATGCAAAACTGAAATCAAAATTTTGAGGACATATTTACAGCATAACCATCGTCACATGCTGAAGCTCTGATTGCTCGACATCAACTGTGAAATGTAACAGGGATACCAAGACCTTGATCAGCACTTTTGCACAAGGATTCAACTTGGAAATCACTTGAACAGTTTTAAGGACAGAACAAGAAATGGACCCTATACCTGTCTCTTGAAATACTTGATCAAAGCCTCTCTCCCAATAACTTTTGTTACGACAAAATTCAGCCCTGTGTCACTGGGTAGCTTCTTTTCTTTAAAGGTATGCTGTATAAGCCCCAAATATGCTAGATATTCAAATGTGGTCACCTTTGGTCAGAATTCTACTGTTTTTATTACAACCTTTGAGGAAATTTTCCCATTCAGTCATCTCGTGTGTCCTTAAAAACAGTGGCGTAGGAAGGTACTTTGGAGTGGGGGGGGGGGGGGCTGAAGACTGATGGCCGGCCTGGGGGAGGGGTCTAAGGGGAGGGGGTTCCCCCTCCCCTTTGGAATTTTTTGCATTTCCAGGTGGCCTCAGATGCAATTTGGTGCAATATAGCACACTTCAACACTCACTCCATTTTGTAAACTTAATTTTGTATTTCACCTGGCCTTAGATACAATTTGGTGCTCCAAATGAGATTTTTTTTCTCATTTGGAAATGAAAAAGGGGTTTTCTGACTTGCGAAGCGGGGGGGGGGGCGGAATGAAACTTCCGCCCCTCCACATTTTTCACTGGGGGGCTGGCGCCTCCCAGCCCCCCCGGTTCCTACGCCCTTGCTTAAAAATGTCTGAGAACAATTGGAAGGTACTTTTGAAAACTTCTTGCCATTATTGCGTGCTATAATTTGGGGCATATACTGACTACCATTAAACTAGATAGGAAGGTCTTAGAAGATCTTTGTTCACATTGTTAATGATAGGGATGACCTAATACCAAATTGATTTGTTTAATATAATTATTTACTTATTGGTAATTAATTCATATTTTTAATTTAATTACAATTATATTTTACCACTTTGCACAGACAAACCGAACATCTGCAAGACAATAATTAGGCTTCCAACGATACCATAAATGTTTTAGTAATAAGCTCATCCTTGGACCTCACATACTTGTGCAAATTATTTTAACTCCAATAGAAAGTGGTAAGTTAAGCTTATTATAATCACAAGAAAGATTAATTTGAAAAGATTTTGAGCTAATAGTTAAGTAGTTAAAGTATAAACCAAAGTGTCCTTGAACATGAAATTTCTGATACTCAGAGCCCGAATGACCATAATTGTGATCACGTTTTGCATACATCCACATGTCCGTCCGTGGACTCAGGAAGAAGCGTTTCCAAACAATTAACTAAACCGACCCCTAAATGACCTTTGGCATAAAATTCCTGAGCACTTCCACAAGTCTTTTCATCACGGGCCACCTCTATGCAAGTTTCATTGAAGTTGTACCAACAGGTATTATCAATTGTGGACAGAGAGATGAATTGAAGTGCAAAACATCAAATTGTTTCTCATAAAAACAGCGACAATCACATGCTTGATGTGCATCATCCAAGCTACAGGCATCCTTCTACTATTGCAAAGCTGTGTTACTTGGTAGCCTCTCTCAATTTCTCATTTTCACCTCTTCCAGTTTGTACCAATCTAGGAAAGGAATGAAACAATTAAAGTATTAAATGGTCTGTTAACGTACTAGAATGAAAAGAAGATTAATCACTTTCTTCAGTCTAATAGTTTGTGCCATGCTTTTTGAAAACCTAACTCTTACCCTAATTTAATCTTGGAATAATTCTCTGAGTTGGCCAGTCTTATTTCTGTTTGGGATTGTTTTCCTAGGGCATTTTATGTGGTTTTTAACCCTAGGCTCCTTTGACATTTAGCAACCTGTTAGGTTAGGTTTGTTTGTAAAGTAGGCTAACCTTATACTAATACTAGCTGATACAATGTAGTGATTTGAGATTAGCAACTAACCTTAATTGAATTGAATTTGACGTGGTAGTTATTATATTAAATGGGCTAGCTGTTGATGCAGGAGGGCTACACCATATGATTATCAACATACAATTCCACGTTTATACTTTTAAAATCAATTTGAAGGCTAAAAATAAACCTCAAACAATTATCTGTAGTGTAGGGTAGTCCTGTCCTACCCTTACCTAGCCTATAAAATGTGAGTTCAATCAGGGAGTTGTTCTAACAAATACCTTCGCCCATCTATTAGTATTACCCTGGCTATATGTGCATAGGCTGGGGAGTTTAAGTGATCTACCAGGAAGTTGCCGTAACATCATCTTGGATTGACAGCGGCAATATACACAGGCCTTATCACTGGCCTAGCCCATGAGTCCCATGACCTATCCACGTGAGATTCAATGAACACAAGCTTAACGTGAGGCCTAGGTCTAACATACGCCAGACCTATAAATGCCTTCATTGAGCCTAGGACTAATGATCCGGGAATGAGTTCCAGCACAAAATTGTGGCGGCTTAAGTACAGGCATACCTGTGGTGTTACTGTTAGTCGAACGAACGTACCTTAATTGTCTGTCTCCGGCATTTTTGAGTTAACTAGTCTATAGGCTGCATAAGCTTGACTTCTGACTTCTTGCATGTAGACAAATGTGTTACAGTATATACGTACCGCGTACTGCCACTTCTTACTATCTTCGGTATAGAACGTAAAATTATCACGTACGTACGTAATAAATATTACGTACGTACGTAATAATTTTTTTTTTTACCATGTCCTCTCTAGGTCTTCGTAGCTTTTTAATAAACAAAAGGAATAAATATACTTAATGACAATGGGGGGGGGGGGGTGGTGAACGACGGTGGTGACAGGTATCCCGTTATTACATGTCCGTCCACCCTATTCACCTCACCTCATGGTAGGACGGCCTCTACACCAGGGGTTGCCTAACTGGGGTGCATGAACATAATACTTGATCTTTCACGAAGCACTGTTATGAGTATTATAGTAGCCTATAATAATGACTCAGATCGTGTCCCGAAAAGTTGGGGGTTCGTGGACAACTCTGACATCCACAGAGGGGTTCGTTGGGGGATAAAGTTAGGGACACCCTGGTCT
The DNA here is from genome assembly GCF_037975245.1 of Apostichopus japonicus. NCBI lineage: Eukaryota > Metazoa > Echinodermata > Holothuroidea > Aspidochirotida > Stichopodidae > Apostichopus > Apostichopus japonicus. The sequence goes on along the minus strand of NC_092575.1, from coordinate 18,698,415 downwards.
ACACTAAGCATACACTCTCGAAAATTTGATTTATTTACTTCTCCATTGATAATCCACGATATATTTCTCTCTGTTTGTTTAAACACCGGACCGCATATTGTCCACACATTTCTTCCTTCTTTCAACACTCATGCATATGTATATATATTATGCAAAAACAGGTCATACAACCAACACTATCCGGTCGGGATACCACCAAAAACTACCCCAAACTGGCAGCCTGGGTCGAACGCGTCAAGGAAAGTCTGAATCCAGAGTTTGATGAGGTCTACAAACAATTCTATGAGATCCGAAGAAATTTTATGGCCAGCTCTGACCCTTCGTCTTCTATTGAACGCAAAGTAATTCAGGAGATGCAATCATAGACCATCAGTGACAGACATATAATAGTTCGGAAAATCTGGCGTATTTCTTATTGCCAATTTTAGAAATGTAGACAAATATATGACTTACATTTTTAGTTACGTTATAAACGGATAGTTAAATAACACTTCATTTGTAGTAGTAGAGTTTCGCGAGGTTTCAATGAACTTCTGACCTCAGCCTGCAGGGTTTTCGAGAGCCAGATCGGACTACGGGGACAATAATTTAGGTCACTGAGCCCGTTTTTGAAATCTCTCAATTTTAATCAATTCTTCCTATATTTATGAAAAGGAGAATACATTATCCTTTCTTCCAGACTTCCTATAATTGACCCGGGCCCGGACTGTACCCCCCCCCCCCCACCACCCCTTCATCTCCTTTCGTCAAACATGTGTGTCCGAAACTGTAGCGAATAATATGTGATTTAACGGTAGAATCCAATGCAGACAATTTCATGTAGCACAAACGTAATGTAATCTAATGTATTAATGATATAATTTTATTACATAGTTTGCTTCGTTTTCAAGTGTTTCATAAGTTTACGCTTAACTTCATCGTTTCTTGTGCCTTTTTGGTGGCTTAAAGTAAGGAAATACATTCCTGCTGCCTGTGTGTATAACATACACGTGTGCCTATGCCATCTGTGACGTCACAAAACGTTTGATAACATTTTGTATTACATTTTAAGTTAAGATATAAATTTGGAAGCGTTCTTTAAGCTGAAAACTTTGTTTATATTTACATTTGCAACAAACAAAACAAGCTTCCTACATTCCGAAAGAATGTCAGTTTCTCTTTCTACTTTAGTGGGTAAATTATATTCCATATGATAAATTTGTTGAAGACAATTAACCTCTCAAGTTCCTACTTTTAGTAACCATTAATATTAACAGACTTTCTTCGTCCACTCGCTGCATAACCTTCTGTGCATGTATAACCATAATACATTCATAAATGTGTCAACTAACACGTAGAATTATTTTAGAACATTTTAAAAAGAAATTACAATATATCTCAATTTCTGTAAAGTACTCACATCTGTGTAGACAACTTTCGTTTCTCTTTTTCTCGTTGTCTTGAGAGTTTGTGTTCTCAGACATTACCTTCACCCCACCCCCAACACCCTCTTTCTCTCTGTGCCCTCCCGTATTTTATTGCAAAATATACGTTAATCGTTCATTAATTCGTTTGAACAATTACCAGAATTTTTTTAAACCATGCCCTTTCATTTGTCAAAAATTAACATTGATGGCGAGATGGAGAGCATATGTACATAACTCACTGACAAAAGTAGTTTTAACAAAGAATTAAATATTATTACGTATAGTACCAATTTACGTCCAAGCACCCCTTACAAAATGGAACCATACCACCACGGACGATGTGCTATAGAAACACCTTCATCGAACGCACTACACCGAAAAAAAGATCATGTGTACGGGGCACGTGCACTCCCCCAAAATATCGTGCCCCACAGGTCCCCCCAGATGCGACTTTTAGTGTTAAAAAATCTCAAACAAAAACTTTATCTGCTTCAATTAAAAACATAAATATTGGACAGAATAAGCCCAAAATTTTTTGGAACATAAACTTTCTTAAATTTGCAAAATACAGCACCAGATTGCATCTAAGGAACCTCAATTAAAAGGGGAACACCCCTCACCTTAGACCCCTCCCCCAGGACGGCATTCACAAATAAACATTCTGCCCCCCCCCCCTAATTAAGTGCTGTGCTCCCCAAGATTGAAATGTCTGGCAACGCCACTGCCAACCAGAATTTGCAACATGCATCATATCACAGAATTTGAAGTATAAACATCTCTACCGCTGGATAAAACATTAATGTGTCCGGGCCCTGGTTTAACTGAAAGTAAGGTAACCCGGCCAGTCTCGGCCTTTTGGCTAAGATAATAAATGTTTAACATCTATTCCCTTCCCAGGGAACCGTGATACACATTTCACATAACATCGCCATAATCACACGATCACAGTCTTGATGACGTAATTAGGGGACTGAGGAGCTGGCATAAGAGTGGTTTTCGTGCCAATCAGCTCTTTCTTTCGTGACTTTTCTTTCAAAAGAAGAAGGAAAAGGATCACATAACGTTTTTTCTTACGTTTGGTTGGCAATTTACAAAGTCTAATACTGAGTATTACTAAGGAAGTATCATCCGAGATAATACAGTAAGACACGACGTGGGCCGGATTAACCAGCACGCTAATATACTAATATTATAAGGTTATAGTTCTTCCGCCCTCACTGTTAATATCCATTATGTTCAGATTCGCAAATGGGTTTGAGAGTGTTTCTAAGATTGAATACATTTTCAACTAGTAATTGGTTTTTTCCCCATTACAGGTGTGAGAAATACAGTTTAAAAGAAACATTTGTTCCGCACAATAATCAGAAAGATCCCGAAATATATACCTCTTTGGAGGGTTATAATGAAATTTGTTGGTTCAAATCTGCTGAAAATGATCTGTCAAATTTCAATTGGTGTCCTCGTTTTGATACCCAAACTTTCAATTGGATACTACATCTGAACGAAGTGTTAGGCCTTAGCATCCCCCCCCCCCCCAATACGATTCGGGACTACACCGAAGCTACATTTTTCACAATGAATGAAAAGTTACTAAGTTTTTAATTCATTCAATTTGATACCATGAGGTTGTCATGAATTTATGTGGCATGGTGATGGCACGTCGATATAAGTTATTTGTATGCAAAATAAAACTGTAGGCTACCCCTCCAGAGTAACTTCAATCAAGTTCACACATGTGCCTCCACATCAGCCTGCAAGAACTTTTGCTGTCAACGAATGAAATATGTCACTGAACTTAATTTCAACAATCGGTGACTTGAGCAAGTTGCATGAGTGTGTGCTTGGGGGGGGAGGGGGGGGGGGTTGGCAACAATTGTCGTATCATCCATTACATAACATTGTTGTCAACCCGAACAGATATTCCTTCTTTGAGTTTATCCCTTCTAGGTGGTGGAAAATTTAAAAAGTACTTTTAATAACTTTTAACTACCTACAAAATGTCCACATTTGTAAGGTAGTTCTAACAAATTTGTAATAAATTCAGTAGCAAAGTTCTCTTGATGATCATTTGACACTCTGGCTACTTTAATTTAAGTACACTGAGAAATGCAAATTTGTAAGTAGTAACAATTCTTTTGGCCTTATGTTTTAATTATTATATTAAAAGTACGTTGGATTGAATCATTAACTTCTAATCTGGTACCATTTGCATGTAGGTTACCCCTCAAAATCAAGTTTTCCCAGAAAGTGCAGGGAAACTCCCTCAAAATAGACATCTCCACATATCACCATCTCATTATGGTTTCTCTAGAAAAAAAATATGGTAACCTAACCCTGATCATCTTCCAAATCATGGATCAGCTCTCAATTTCATGCATATTAAGCCTAACTACTGCAATTTGAATTTTAATTACTTTCTTACTTTTATTATTCCGTCTAGTTTGAAGATGCTTTAGTTCTTAATTTAACCTTCTTATTTTTACATCAGTGGGAAGCATTGATGAAAGGACATAATAACCCCAAAGAAAAGGAAAACTGGAATTAAATGTCAAGAAAATTACACATATTGTCCAGAAGACATTCTTAGGTGATCAGAAATTCCTCTGCGGAAATGAAATAAGTGTGGCCGACATCTTTGCTGCAAATGAGGTAAACATTTTATATTCTTAAGAAGAGCTTGTCACATTTGAAAATTTATCCTGAAATGTTTTTTAAGGATGTCTTTAATAAATAATTTAGACTTGTTTAGAGTTTCTGTCATTTTGTTCACATATTGGAAACACATTGCAGAGAGGAGGAAATCTTTTAGTTTTGTTAAACGATTTCCCAGTATACTGTTTCCTTGTGATGGGAAAAAAAGGATGTTAGTAATATGAAAAATGTTTGTCATAAAGAATATGTCAACACATAGGAGCAGGGTTGCCAGATTTTTCTGACGCAACCGCCCAGATTGGCGGCCAAATCGGGTGAAAAAATGCAAAATACGAATTTTCTGTTTTTCTTTAATGTCAATTGACATTGTATAATGGGTAGGAATTGTGTTTGTTCACAATTCGTTGCTATGGGGGTCTCTTAGATGAACATTAGGGATTGAAATGTGGTAACAAACAAATCCAATGTTTCTGCCAACACGTAAGTCCAAAGTCAGACTGACCAACATGAAATGGTCAAAATCAATATGGGAATTTTCCGCGACTGTTTCTCTTGAATTGGTAGACCATTAAAGAAAAAAGTCCACAAAGAACCACCGAAAGGCTGTTTGGCTGGAAGTGACATTTCTATCTCCGCCCAATGAAATTTGAAAAATGCCAAATGTTGGCATTTTTGGCATGTAAGTAGCCAAACCGACAATGCTGCACAGTAGTATTAACAAATTGTGAGTACTACCGTAAACTAAAAGTTAATAGTAAAAGAAATCTAAACGTTTCACTAAAGTATGTCGCTATTTTTGTACCGTTTGTGAGTTTTATTTCTAGTTTATTTATGATGAATTGCTGAACATCTTCTTTATCCTGACAGATCGTTACTCTGGAATGTTTTCATCGAGATCCGTTTGAAGGTTTCCCAAAGTTGTCGGACTGGATCTGTCGAGTAAGTGAATCACTGACCCCGTACTTGGCAGAGACGCTAGAGGAAATGTTTGCTCTGTCCGGCCGGGAGGTTCCACCGAGATACACTGGCAAGCAGAAGTAGCAATAGGGCTCTCGTGAGAGAGGATAGTCTTGAGGGAACATATTTTTTTAACCGATACAAGAGGTCCATTTTCCAAGCATCCTGGTGATAAATCTCCGTTCAGTTCCTAGGTACTGTTTTTTGCGAGATATTAACATTTGCAGTTGACATGCTCAGTACAAAACGTGTATTTGTTGCAAACAGGTCTGATGAGTGTGTTCCTCTCTCATCCATCGAAAGTACATCTTCCTCCCTCTGGAGTGTCTTATTAAACGATGGGATAGGCTAAGGGGAAGCTGCAAGGTTTGGAATGCAAACAATTCTGCCAATTCTGGTGTTCATATGCATGCACAATGTAGGACCAAGCTACCTCACCAACTTGTTTCAGCTCCGACCATCATCCACACGCTCACTTCGCTCTAATTCATCGCTGATGTTACTCATCCCTGGAGTAAAAACACAGACTTACAGCTTGAGAACGATCCCATCCAGTGCACTGTGCCTGTGGAACTCACTTCCAGAACATGTAAAAATGTGCAATACTGTGAACGGTTTCAAATCAGCACTCAAAACGTATCTTTTCACCAAAGCATATATGTTATAATTGTTATTATTTGTTAAGCACTTCGAGAATTATTTCATATTTTGTTTGGCGCTATTTAAAAATTATCTATTATTATTATTATTATTACAACATAATTTCTATACATGATGAAGGTGTCTTTTTGTATTGATTGTAAGCTGACGCAGGGTGGTCACCCATATCTCATCTAGCTGAGAGACTATAAAGTCTACATTGATTCAGAAATCAGAAAACCCAGCATTTTCACTAATCATGTACACTATAGATCCAGGGAGTAGGTCTACGGGGCCATGACCCTCTCTTTTGAAACCTCTTTGGTACTCAAAATCAGCTACAAACAGTCCTGAGCATTCTCCTTCTTCCAGGAAATCCATCGCTGCATAAACTACCCGTTTATATCTGTAATTTTCTTTGGAATAGTTTGTGAATCTATGTGCCACAGCCAGTTAAAACTTCCATAGGAGATATTGCATCATTGATGTACAGGGGGTTGGGATTCAAGTCAGGCAAGTTTTGAACTCTTGTCATCGGATTGTCGGAGTGTTAGCTCAGATTGTTAGCTCAGTGGTTAACGCCGGTGCCTTTCAACCATAAGGTCCCCGGTTCGCGTCACTCCCAGATTAATGTATGTCGTCTAGTTCAAAGTTGTTGACAATTCATAATCATGGACGTTAAATATGAATGTAAGAGACTGACTTCGGTCAGCTTGCGGCTTTGATACGCCAATGAGGCTTCTTTGCGAGTTCTTGCTTGCAGGAGGATCTAAAATACATACATACATACATCATTGGTGAAGGTTCGGAGAGGTCATTTCTATGACAGAATGACCATTTAAACATTTTCTGTCAGACGATAGGTCAGTTAATAAAATGAGCATCGAGGACCAGGACTTTGTATACATTTCCCTGTTATACCTCCTCTTTACCACCTCTTGTATATACTGTTACTGAGAGCAAGAAGAAAAGGGGGAAAAAGAGCAATTGAGCAGCAAGTGTATGTCACAACTATTTACTGAAATATTACAAAACTATCAGATTTGGAAATTTCATATTTCTTTTTTGGAACATGAATGCAGCTGTTGAAAATATATCTAAAAGTGATAATATAAAATATATATTTGTAAGACTTTACTATATATTTTCTTTACCTCTGTTTTCTTTGATATGGTTGCCATGGTATGAGTAAGAGAAGCATTATGGGTAATTAACCCGGCAACCTATTTGAAATCCTCATTTCTTCTTTAGTATATTGTTGAAATGAGAATACATTTTTTTTCCATATTTGACCCCGCTACCTAGTTGAATCCAGATGCCCGGAGACCTTCCCCCTCCCCCTTTACCCTTACCCTTTCCTCTGGACTGATGCTAATGAATATGCTTGACTAAAAAATTCTTGCCATAGACTAAGTTACAGGAACCATTGTAAAGAACAGTTTAAGAAGTTGTCTCAAAACCATGATAACCATTGAACCCTTCCTTAACAATGAGATTTTATAGTGGTGAAAGCTTCATTCAATTCCTACAATGACTTTTTGGTTTCTATGATAATCGTACACTTAATTTGCATTCATGATGGCGTTTGTGTGTGCGTTTGTGATGCCCAACTTGTAAACACGATATCTGAAGAAGGGAAGGTCGCCAATTTATATTTGGTGTGTAGAAGTACCACATTAAGTACAAGAAGCATATCGTTTTTTATATGGAGGTCAAAGGTCATTGGGGGTCACCATAGGGGTCAAATTGTCAAAATCTTGTTAACACGATATCTCAAGAACATAAGCTTGGGAAAATCTCCTATTTAATATGTATATGAACCACATTGAGTACAAAAACCTATTGTTCTTGGTAAAAGTCATTTGGGGTCATCAGAGGTCAAAATATAACAACCTTGTAAACATGATATCTCAATATTGGGCGGATCTCATACTTAGTATGAAGGTGTATAACATTGAGTAAAAGCAGCCTATTGATTTTGGTGGAGGTCAAAGGTCATTTGAAGTAAAATGCTAAACACTTCACTTCCCTCTTACCTGTTTATGTACACACGCACCTTCCTAAATATAATATCGCATGGGAAGCTTGGACAGATCGCATATTAGGTATGTAATTGTACCACATTGAGTACAAGAAACCTTAATTTGTGGGCGGAGGTCAATGGTCGTTTGAGTTCACCAGGGGTCAAATTGTGAAAACCATGTTTTACACAATATTTCAACAAGGACAGATGTCATATTTAGTATGTTTGATGTATCACATTTAGTAAAAGAAGTTTGTTGTTGCGGTCAATGGTCATTATAGGACAGCCTGTGTCATTGTGAATTTATTGTTTGTCACATCAAACTGTTTTTCACTGTTTTACTAAGATCTAGTATGTATATTGTAAACCCTCACTATACATTACGTCAGATTAATGATGAAAACTACTCATGTTACATCATCGAAACCACAGTGCATTTTTTCATTCTGATTTTTTGCTGTGTTCATTTAAATTAAGGTAATAAGTTTTGTACCGGAAGTAAATTATACTTGAAGCAAACAAATGTACATGATGTACGTAATTTGAAGTTTTATTTCGGTAAGTTTTTTTTGTTTTTTGTTTGGCGGAGAGCCGATGGGGGCATAAGTTGATTGCCTACACGAATTTACGTTGTCCGGTTAAATTGACATTGGGATGAATCAATATTTGAAGCAAAAGTAAATACAATTAATTTACACTGTCCTTAAATCGTGAGTAAACAATCTTACAGTTTGTGTCAAATTTCCAGCCTTTACATTTCTCAGTTTACCAACACAATGTATTTCCAATGTTTGCGAATGACCAAATTTGACAATCAGTGTAATTGCTTTTTAGGTTGCAAACCAAAAAGGACAGCATGTGACCATTTTATCTCTGGCATATCGAGAACGGCCAGCAGCGTTGAAACTTAAAAATTAATTCAACTTCCAAAATTTGTGCTTTACACACGATTGCTGTCATATTGAACACCGCCTGATTTGATGTGAAAATTTAGGAGAATAATACTTTTAGTCACGTTTTGGGTTATAGCTCGACTTGAAACAAACCGTTAGTGGTCGGTGGCAACGAGGGACTGGGGAAGGTTCCCCATCGGACTGATGTTTGCCCCCCCCCCCCATAGTCTCCAATCGACTCCGGTAAAACAAAACTAAAGCCTCTCCGCCGTGAATTAACCTTTGAAGTGCCATTCATGCAGTTATTCTGGTACCGCCACGGGAGATCACAAAGCAGTATATATAGCTATAGCGTGTTGCCCTACAACGCGGACCAGAGAGAAAACATTGCCGAAAGATTTAATATACAAATGTTGCAAACTTAAACTGTCTTCACTTCACCCACCAACCCCCTCCCCCCCCCCCCCAAGAAAACTGATTATAATTAATGTGCCACTGAATAACTTGCCTTGAGCCTAAGCATAACATATCTCAGACTGAGCGATCATTGGAGGAAGTGACCATTTGTGGGCCGCAGTTCCATCTAACATATTTTGGGACTATTCTGATTCAGTATCCTAAAGTTCATCGATCAAAATCCCCTCCCAACCCGACCACCCCCCCCCCCACTCCCACAACATCCATTCAAAGTAGGGGTTTATTTTTGCAATTAAACTTTTGCCGGCAGACAAGTCGCTGGAAAAAGGTAAGAATTTAGAGCAAAACTTTCAGAAATAGTCAGTAGGATTTTCTTCATGCCAGAGAAAAAAAGAAAAGGAAAAAGACACATTCTAATGTAGACCTTATCGTTTTTTAAGAAGCCATAACTACCAACTCATGGACCCTCTTGCAACTAAATCACACAAGCATGACACAGCAGATTCAAGTGTCTGCCCGGTGTGTACTTGAACAACATAGATTTATTTACACACAGTGGTACAGTATACGCCGATATGTTCAGAGGGTGTGTAATCATACAGCTTTTAGTTGACCTAGACTTCGTTGTGTGCTAAAGCGTTGAAGCGTCAGTGTTCAATATAATAGTGTTTGGTGTGCGAAGCATTTCACCAGAGCTCAGTAAACATTCAATACGGTGGAAGAATTCAACTCAACATGGCGCTACAGTTTTACTACAATCCGATATCTTGTCCATCGAGATCTGTTCGAATCTTTCTAAAGAAAACTGGTTTACTGGTGGAAGAGCATATTATAGATCTGTCTTCAGGTATGATACGGTAGTATATAATAAGTGGTATATAATATATATATAGTATATTGTATATAGTATCATATATAGGTCTATCATATAGACTAGCAGGTATAGGTCGCATATGCCCATGTCTATAGATAATTCATTATTGTCATACACGCACACTTCAGCAATCGTTAGGTGTGCATATACTAGCAGGCTTCTATGTTCAGCACGAGCAGCGTTACCAGCGACAATTGACGAAAAAACGCTAGATTTGCGAAAATAAAACCCTAGAAAACGGTAAATGGTAGTTTCCCTAACTTTCGTGCTGTTTCGAGTCAATTTAGAACAGATTCGTAGGATGAATGGTCACCGATCACAAAGTAGATTTTGAATAGTTGATTTGAGTGATAGTCTGACCCAGAAAATTTGAAAAAAATATGGAAATTTTCGGTAGGAAATTCCGAAGATTGGGCAAAAATACTCAAAATAAATTGGATGGGTCTCTAGAGTAAGAATTTTGTCTGAAAAAAGGTCTATTTTTTGTAAATTTAACTAGTGTTAGGCAAAAAACGCTAGAATTACCAAAATTAGAAAAACGTGCACTAGAACCCCAGAAATGACTAAAAACGCTAGATCTAGTGTAAAAACGCTAACTCTGGTAACACTGAGCACGAGTACAACAGCACTAAGTATACGGTATAGGAGTATTGTACATGTTTAAATTTCCCTCCAGTCACTGAATAAGAGTATTTGGAGAACAAGGCTGCTCAAAGCACGTGTACGTCATTTTTGCATTAGCTCCAATATATGAGTAGGCTACGAGTTTATAGGTAAGTTACGGGGGTGGGGGGGGGGGGTCGTGTGTGCGTGGTGGGGGGGGGGGGTTGTGTGTGTTTTTGCAGAAATCCTTGGTTCAATGTAATATTGACAATAAATTAAAGCATGTAAGCTAGTCAGTTCATTTATTGGAGAATCAGTTTTGTCTCAGTAATGGTTTGATATATGGTTATCGTATACTGGCATTGATCGTGGATGAATAAGAACATAAGTATATTGCCTGATTATTCCTAATATATGAAAAATCCGGATTGATGCGGTTTGTTATATACTAGTGAGTCCAGGGGCATAGCGAGGAATTTGCCAAGGGAGGGGTGAAAACGGTAGCAGCTGTAGCAAGGCTATCCTAAGCGTAGCGCCACCATGTGTTGGCGCGAAGCGTACAAGAAAATGTTGGCCGAAAATGCCTCCCAGATCGCTGGAAATGACACTTTCCAGGCCTTGTTAGTTGCATCTAAGCATTTTTTATTTTGAAATTACTAGCGATATCATAAAAAAAAATAAAAAAATATGCTGAAAGGGGGCGGTTGCCCCATTCGTCCCCCCCCCCCCCCTTGGCTACGCGCCTGAATGAGTCTCCCCTCGCGAGGTTGTGCGTTTAACGAACATCTCAATTCAGTTAGTTGTATTTAATCTCTATGTCCTTCCATCTCCGTTTATAATTACTGTGTGCACATATAACTTAGCTAAAGTGATGATGCTGTTACACACGCGCTCAGCCCGGCTCCAGGAGTAACAGAAATACCGGTTCATAGCCATGGCAGTTTAAAGTTCCCGCTGTTTATCAGTTGGTTCATAAAGATTGTCAATTATAGCAGCCGATCCGCAAGTTTTTAGGCTCACCTTGAGGAATGCGTCACGACTGCTTCAGTTACCAATGCCTAATTACCTTCGTACTCATAATAATTAATGAAAGCTAGCTTGGACTATGGATTGATGTTAAAACCATAATAACAATTCACCGATCTCCGTCGACAAGCTCCGAAAACTGTAGAAGAAATTGTCGACGTCTGGGGAAATCCCGCGCGACCCACCGTAAAAATAGAAAGTGTTACGAGGATGTGATAAATAAGCTAGGGCGAGATGTGATTTTCCAATCAACAGAACCCATGCATTATATACCCTGCCTCTATCTGATTATTTTGTTCTCATTAATCTGAATCCAGTTTCAGCTTCGGTCAGTACTGAGTGAGCCGGTGAAGGGGAGGCAGGGAGGGGACTTGGTGGACCATCCTTGCAACATATGTTTTTACATTATATATGTGTACAGGGCAACGCTATAGTGGAATAAACTTCAACGTTTAAATAAGTGTTATGTTCAAATATAATTTCTCCATAGATGAACAACACTCTCCTGAGTTTCTGAAAATTAATCCGCGTCATTGCGTCCCGGTCCTGAAAGACGGCGACTTTATTCTCACTGAAGGGTAAGTCAATTTAAGTCGCTAAGAGAGCATGCATGCATGCTTAGAGTCTTCAAACTTGAACAAACACACGTTTCTTGAAAATGAGAGATAGGCCTATATCAAAACTAAATTAATTCGGTAGAAAATGAGGGAGCAAGGCTATGTCACTATATAACCATGCACCAAGAGTTTAATTCTAGCTTTGTATTATTTTCCGTGCAGTTATAAAATAGGCCTATATAAAACTTTGAAATAAACAAAAGTGGCCGAAAACGATTCTTTCCAAACAGGCCTACAAAATGACCAAACTCGACGGATGACAAAAACTTCCACACGTTCTTATCCCAACACCTTGCAATAATATATAAAGCCGCATGGCTGAGTTACAGTGCTTTGAAGAACTATATACTGACGGAAAAAAAGACATAACTTTTTTGATTGAAATTTAAGAACGTGGTGAACTGACCTCAAATGACATTTAAACTTGCTCAAAACACCTCAGTCCACAAATGTATACATGTATTTATTTTCAATTTTCTCCACATTTAAAAGCAGTTAAAATTTCAACCCCCCAAAAAGTTAAAATTATATGTCTATAAAGGTGAGTCATCTACCATGTATTTACTTGTCGTCGTGATGATTATGCTCCCATTTTGTCTTTTCTTACAATTTTCTATATTTTATATCATTGTCCCTTTTCATAATTTTGCCATTTTCCCCTCTCCATCAGTTGGGCTATCCTTTTCTATGTGATTGAGAAATTTTCAAAGGATATCGATGATCATTGGTACCCGAAAGATTTGAGAAAAAGATCAAGAGTGAACGAATATCTTTCGTACCACGATGGAAGCACCAGACAACTGTTTAGCAAAGTTTTTCGAGATGAGGTAGATATATATATATATATATATATATATATATATATATATATATATAGTTCCGTTTCGGTTATTTTAAATTTAATGTGGTTTTCAACTTTGCTAGGTTGTAAACATCGTTCATATTATAATATGGATAGATTTACCTTTTCCCGTTACCTGGACATGCTCTACTCAGTGGCGGATTGGCCTACCCTGCTCGGAACCTGTGCGTCATTTGGTCCGAAGCCCCGAAGGTGCAAATTTCTTCTTTGCGCCAAATGCGCCGATTCCATCCTTGCGCCAAATCCGCTGCTTGTTTCAGAGCCGGCGGTTGGATCACTCAGTGATTCGAAAGCAATCTATGGCCCAGTCCGCCACTGGTCGTACGCCCCCTCCCTTCTTCGCCTTCGCATTTCCTTATTACGAACGTGTCCTCTTCCCGCCGACTCCCAAAAGTCGAAAGGTTACTGTGCATATAGGTATAGCCCCATCATTTATAGATAGGTGTACTAAAGGAAAACTACATAAACCTACAACAACCATATTTACTAAAGATTATGAAGTCTCCGGTAACTTTGTTCTTTGTTGTATGTACCATTTTGCAGTATCTTTCCAAAATGCGCTCATATTGTAAACCTTCGTCAGAAGAAGATGCCAAGGAAAACGTGAAGCAGATGGAGTACGTAGCAAGCCAACTCCAGGATACCTTCCTAAAGGATCAAAAGTTCCTATGTGGTGACGAAATATCCATTGCTGATATCCTAGCCGTTGCCGAGGTAAAAATAAAAAAGAAGGAAGAAATACTAAAGTTATAAGGCCTAATCTCAGTTTGCTTTTTAATAAACAAAAGGAATAAATCTACTTAATGACAATGGGGGGGGGGGGGGTGGTGAACGACGGTGGTGACAGGTATCCCGTTATTACATGTCCGTCCACCCTATTCACCTCACCTCATGGTAGGACGGTCTCTACACCAGGGGTTGCCTAACTGGGGTGCATGAACATGATACTTGATCTTTCACGAAGCACTGTTATGAGTATTATAGTAGCCTATAATAATGACTCAGATCGTGTCCCGAAAAGTTGGGGGTTCGTGGACAACTCTGACATCCACAGAGGGGTTCGTGGGGGGATAAAGTTAGGGACACCCTGGTCTACACTAAGCATACACTCTCGAAAATTTGATTGATTTAATTCTCCATTGATAATCCATGATATATTTCTCTCTGTTTGTTTAAACACCGGACCGCATATTGTCCACACATTTCTTCCTTCTTTCAACACTCATGCATATGTATATATATTATGCAAAAACAGGTCATACAACCAACACTATCCGGTCGGGATACCACCAAAAACTACCCCAAACTGGCAGCCTGGGTCGAACGCGTCAAGGAAAGTCTGAATCCAGAGTTTGATGAGGTCTACAAACAATTCTATGAGATCCGAAGAAATTTTATGGCCAGCTCTGACCCTTCGACCTCTATTGAACGCAAAGTAATCCAGCAGATGCAATCATAGACCATCAGTAACAGACATATAATAGTTCGGAAAATCTGGCGTATTTCTTATTGCCAATTTTAGAAATGTAGACAAATATATGACTTACATTTTTAGTTACGTTATAAACGGATAGTTAAATAACACTTCATTTGTAGTAGTAGAGTTTCGCGAGGTTTCAATGAACTTCTGACCTCAGCCTGCAGGGTTTTCGAGAGCCAGATCGGACTACGGGGACAATAATTTAGGTCACTGAGCCCGTTTTTGAAATCTCCCAATTTTAATCAATTCTTCCTATATTTATGAAAAGGAGAATACATTATCCTTTCTTCCAGACTTCCTATAATTGACCCGGGCCCGGACTGTACCCCCCCCCACCACCCCTTCATCTCCTTTCGTCAAACATGTGTGTCCGAAAGTGTAGCGAATAATATGTGATTTAACGGTAGAATCCAATGCAGACAATTTCATGTAGCACAAACGTAATGTAATCTAATGTATTAATGATATAATTTTATTACATAGTTTGCTTCGTTTTCAAGTGTTTCATAAGTTTACGCTTAACTTCATCGTTTCTTGTGCCTTTTTGGTGGCTTAAAGTAAGGAATTACATTCCTGCTGCCTGTGTGTATAACATACACGTGTGCCTATGCCATCTGTGACGTCACAAAATGTTTGATAACATTTTGTATTACATTTTAAGTTAAGATATAAATTTGGAAGCGTTCTTTCAGCTGAAAACTTTGTTTATATTTACATTTGCAACAAACAAAACAAGATTCCTACATTCCGAAAGAATGTCAGTTTCTCTTTCTATTTTAGTGGGTAAATTATATTCCATATGATAAATTTGTTGAAGACAATTAACCTCTCAAGTTCCTACTTTTAGTAACCATTAATATTAACAGACTTTCTTCGTCCACTCGCTGCATAACCTTCTGTGCATGTATAACCATAATACATTCATAAATAAACTAACACGTAGAATTATTTTAGAATATTTTAAAAAGAAATTACAATATATCTCAATTTCTGTAAAGTTCTCACATCTGTGAAGACAAACTTTCGTTCCTTTTTTTTCTCGTTGTCTTGAGAGTTTGTGTTCTCAGACATTACCTCCCCAAGATTGAAATGTTTGGCGACGCCACTTCCAACCGGCATTTGCAACTACCATCATATCAAAGAATTTGAAGTTAAAACAATTCTACCGTTGGATATGACATTAATGTGTCCCCTGGTTTAACTGAAAGCATAGGCGTAGGAGGCGGGGGGGGGGGGGGCTTCAGCCCCCCAACCAAAAATTTTTGTGAAAATTCGGGCAATATGCTGAGAATTTTTCGGGCACCTACTGAAAGAAATATAATTTGCAATGTGTTTTTCAATGGTTAAACTGATAATATTACTATTATCATTATTATTGTAACGACTTCCCCAATAATTATAACAACATGGAAGGGTAATAATACGGCAAATGATTGTATGTTATTGGCATGCGATGTAAAAACTGATATGCACATTAACATGTTGAACGCGCGCGGAGGGCCCGAAAATTTGGTTATATTTGGCAAGTCGTTACAGCCCCCCAAATCAAATAAGGCTCCTACGCCTATGACTGAAAGTAAGGTAACCCGGCCAGTCTCGGCCTTTTGGCTAAGATCATAAATATTTAATATATATTCCCTTTCCCCTGGACCCGTGATACACATTTCACATAACATCGCCATAATCACACGGTCACAGTCTTGATGACGTAATTAGGGGACTGAGGAGCTGGCATAAGAGTGGTTTTCGTGCCAATCAGCTCTTTCTTTCGTGACTTTTCTTTCAAAAAGAAGAAGAAAAAAGGACCACATATAACGTTGTTTCTTACGTTTGGTTGGCAATTTACAAAGCCTAATACCGAGCATTACTAAGGAAGTATCATCGGAGATAATACAGTAAGACACGACGTGGGCCGGATTAACCAGCACGCTAATATATTATACTAATATTATAGGTTAAAGTTCTTCCGCCCTCACTGTTAATATCCATTATGTTCAGATTCGCAAATGGGTTTGAGAGTGTTTCTAAGATTGAATACATTTTCAACTAGTAATTGTTTTTTCCCCATTACAGGTGTGAGAAATACAGTATCAAAAGAAACATTTGTTCCGCACAATAATCAGAAAGATCCCGAGATTCCGAAATATATACCTCTTTGGAGGGTTATAATGAAATTTGTTGGTTCAAATCTGCTGAAAATGATCTGTCAAATTTCAATTGGTGTCCTCGTTTTGATACCCAAACTTCCAATTGGATACTACATCTGAACGAAGTGTTAGGCCTTAGCCGCCCCCCCCCCCCCAATACGATTCGGGACTACACCGAAGCTACATTTTTCATACAATGAATGAAAAGTTAATAAGTTTTTGGTTCCTTGCTTTAGCAAAAGGAACCTATGCAGTCAGGTTGGCGTGTGTGTGTGTGTATGTATGTATGTGTGTGTGTGTGTGTGTGTGTGTGTCTGTGACACTTGCTTGGGTACGCTGTATCTCAATAAGGGAATGTTGGATTGAGGCCAAACTTGGACTATAGATCCGCCATATGGAGAAGGTGTGCCCTATTGTTTTTGGTGCCCACAAAGGTCACCAAAGGTCAGTTATGGTCCAAAAACCGAAAATATTAAAACTGCAATAACTCCCAGTGCCAATGTGCGACAAGATTGATATTTTGGGACAAGTTGTGAACTGGTTAGGGGAGCATTTTTAAACTTAACGGTCATGTGATCCGAGGTCACCAAAGGTCAATTAATGATAAAAAACTAGTATTTTTGCAATAACTTGAGAACGAAATGTCTGTTAGGGTTGGGAGTTGCCTCAATGTAATCCAATTGTCGACCCGCATCTGGGTGACCCTTGACCTCAATTTGACCTCTGGTGACCTTTTCGTGTTTTTGGGATTTTTACAGTTTCGATGCTATTTTCAGATGTCAAAGGTACCTTCTGATCATAAATGTCAATAGGTTGACCCCGTGTGACCTTTATGTGCGAAGTTATATGGGGTCAAAGATTTTCGGTCGGAGTTAGGATGGTTGTACAGACTTTTCGTTTTGTTTTTTGGAATCAGGAGATTAAACTACATCTGAAACCAAGGTCAAAAGGTCAAAGGTCACAGTAGAAAAAATGTGCTTATTTTGGGAGGAAACGAGCAAAAAAGAAAATGTTTGGTTTTGATGCTAGATTTGGATATCAAAGGTACCTTCCGATCAAAAATGTCAATTGGTTGACACCCGTGTGACCTTCGTGTGCGAAGTTATACGAGGTCAAAGTTAATTTTCACACATTTAATGCAACAACTCCCAGTTCGAAGGTGTGACATGGTTGATATTTTTGGACAAGTTGCAAATGGTATAGGGGAATATTTTCAAACTTAACGGTCATGTGATCCGAGGTCACCAAAGGTCAATTAATGTCAAAAAACTAGTATTTTGGGGGTAGAAAATGGGCAAAGAAAAAAATGTTTGAACTTTTATAGTTTGATGCTCTAATTTAGGTCTCATCAATCAAAAATGTCAATAAGTTGACCCAAGGTGACCTTTGTATGTTAAGTTATATGAGGTCAAAGTTAATTTTCAGACATTTAGTGTAATAACTCCCAGTGCCAAGATGTTACACAGTTGATATTTTGAGACAAGTTGCAAATGGTATAGGGGAATATTTTCAAACTTAACGGTCATGTGATCCGAGGTCACCAAAGGTCAATTAATGATAAAAAACTATTATTTTTTGCGATAACTTGAGAACAAATTGTCCGTTAGGGTTGGGAGTTGCTTCAATGTAATCCAATTGTCGACCTGCATCTGGGTGACCCTTGACCTCAATTTGACCTCTGGTGACCTTTTTAGTGTTTTGTGGATTTTTACAGTTTCGATGCTATTTTCAGATGTTAAAGGTAATTTCTGATCATAAATGTCAATAGGTTGACCCCCGTGTGACCTTCGTGTGCGAAGTTATATGAGGTCAAAGTTAATTTTCAGACATTTAATGCAATAACTCCCAGTTCCAAGGTGTGACAAGGTTGATATTTTTGAGACAAGTTGCAAATGGTATAGGGGAATATTTTCAAACTTAACGGTTATGTGATACAAGGTCACCAAAGGTCAATTAATGATAAAAAACTAGTATTTTTGCAATAACTTGAGAACAAATTGTCCGTTAGAGTTGGGAGTAGCTTCAATGAAATCCAATTGTCGACCCGCATCTGGGTGACCCTTGACCTCAATTTGACCTCTGGTGACCTTTTCGTGTTTTGTGGATTTTTTGCAGTTTCGATGCTATTTTCAGATGTTAAAGGTACCTTCTGATCATAAATGTCAATAGGTTGACCCCTGTGTGACCTTCGTGTGCGAAGTTATATGAGGTCAAAGTTAATTTTCAGACATTTAATGCAATAACTCCCAGTTCCAAGGTGTGACAAGGTTGATATTTTTGGAGTAGTTGCAAATGGTATAGGGGAATATTTTCAAACTTAACGGTCATGTGATACAAGGTCACCAAAGGTCAATTAATGATAAAAATCTAGTATTTTTGCGACCACTTGAGAACAAATTGTCCGTTAGGGTTGGGAGTTGCTTCAATGTAATCCAATTGTCGACCCGCATCTGGGTGACCCTTGACCTCAATTTGACCTCTGGTGACCTTTTCGTGTTTTGTGGATTTTTACAGTTTCGATGCTTTTTTCAGATGTTAAAGGTACCTTCTGATCATAAATGTCAATGGGTTGACCCCCATTTGACCTTCGTGTGCGAAGTTATTTGAGGTCAAAGTTAATTTTCACACATTTAATGCAATAACTCCCATTGCCAAGGTGTGACAAGGTTGATTTTTTTGGACAAGTTGCAAATGGTATAGGGGAATATTTTCAAACTTAACGGTCATGTGATCCAAGGTCACCAAAGGTCAGCTAATGTTAAAAAAGTAGTATTATGGGGGGAGAAAATGGGCAAAGAAAAAATGTTTGAATTTTTACAGTCATGCTCTATTTAGGTCTCACCGATCAAAAATGTCAATTGGTTGACCTCCGGGTGACCTTTGTGTGTGAAGTTACATACAAGTTCAAAAGTTAATTTTTTGACATTTAATGCAATTAAATCTCAATGCCAAGGTGTGACATGGTTGATATTTTGGGACAAGTTGTGAATGGGGTGGTGGAACATTTTGAAACTTAAAGGTCATGTCATCTGAGGTCACCATTGTTATCATATCTGTTGACACGCTTGTAGGTCTCTTATATTTCTTACATTTTCGACGCCATATTTAGATCTCAAAAGTGCCTTTTGATAAAAAATCCGATCACATTTTGTGATCACAAAAGTGTTGGCTATAGTGTTGGTTACTTTATGGGAACATGTAGGACAATTACTTGGACTATTTCAGCCCAATCTTGCTTGATTATATGATGTGTATTGTCATGTACCCCAAGCAAGGAACCACAGTGCCCTTGGGCTCTTGTTAATTCATTTAATTTGATACCATGAGGTTGTCGTGAATTTATGTGCCATGGTGATGGCACGTCGATATATGTTATTTGTATGCAAAATAAAACTGTAGGCTACCCCTCCAGAGTAACTTCAATCAAGTTCACACATGTGCCTCCACATCAGCCTGCAAGAACTTTTGCTGTCAACGAATGAAATATGTCACTGAACTTAATTTCAACAATCGGTGACTTGAGCAAGTTGCATGAGTGTGTCCTTGGGGGGGGGGGGGGGGTTGGCAACAATTGTCGTATCATCCATCACATAACATTGTTGTCAACCCGAACAGATATTCCTTCTTTGAATTTATCCCTTCTAGGTGGTGGAAAATTTAAAAATTACTTTTAATAACTTTTAACTACCTACAAAATGTCCACATTTGTAAGGTAGTTCTAACAAATTTGTAATAAATTCAGTAGCAAAGTTCTCTTGATGATCATTTGACACTCTGGCTACTTTAATTTAAGTACAGAAATGCAAATTGTAAGTAGTAACAATTCTTTTGGCTTTATGTTTTAATTATTATATTAAAAGTACGCTGGATTGAACCTTTCACATCCAATCTGGTACCATTTGCATGTAGGTTACCCCTCAAAATCAAGTTTTCCCAGAAAGTGCAGGGAAACTCCCTCAAAATAGACATCTCCACATATCACCATCTCATCATGGTTTCTCTAGAAAAAAAATATGGTAACCTTACCCTGATCATCTTCCAAATCATGGATCAGCTCTCAATTTCATGCATATTAAGCCTAACTACTGTAGTTTGAATTTTAATTACTTTCTTACTTTTATTATTCCGTCTAGTTTGAAGATGCTTTAGTTCTTAATTTAACCTTCTTATTTTTACATCAGTGGAAAGCATTGATGAAAGGACATAATAACCCCAAAGAAAAGGAAAAACTGGAATTAAATGTCAAGAAAATTACACATATTGTCCAGAAGACATTCTTAGGTGATCAGAAATTCCTCTGCGGAAATGAAATAAGTGTGGCCGACATCTTTGCTGCAAATGAGGTAAACATTTTGTATTCTTAAGAAGAGCTTGTCACATTTGAAAGTTTATCCTGAAATGTTTTTTTAAGGATGTCTTTAATAAATAATTTAGGCTTCTTTAGAGTTTCTGTCATTTTGTTCACATATTGGAAACACATTGCAGAGAGGAGGAAATCTTTTAGTTTTGTTAAACGATTTCCCAGTATACTGTTTCCCTGTGATGGGGGAAAAAAGGATGTTAGTAATATGAAAAATATTTGTCATAAAGAATATGTCAACACATAGGAGCAGGGTTGCCGGATTTTTCTGACGCAACCGCCCAGATTGGCGGCCAAATCGGGTGAAAAAATGCAAAATACGAATTTTCTGTTTTTTTTTTTAAATGTCAATTGACATTGTATATGGGGTAGGAATTGTGTTTGTTCACAATCCGTTGCTATTGGTGTCTCTTGGATAAACATTAGGGATTGAAATGTGGTAACAAACAAATCCAATGTTTCTACCAACACGTAAGTCCAAAGTCAGACTGACCAACTAGAAATGGTCAAAATCAATGTTCTTTGTGGGAATTTTTAGCGACCATTTCTCTTGCATTGGTAGGCCATTCAAAAAAAAAGGCCACAAAGAACCACCGAAAGGCTGTTTGGCTGGAAGTGTCATTTTTTCCTCCACCCAGTGAAATTTGAAAAATGCTAAATGTTGGCATTTCTGGCATGTAATTAGCCAAACTGGTAACACTGCACAGTAGCATTAATGAATTGTGAGTACTACCGTAAACTACAAGTTAATTGTAAAAGAAATCTAAACGTTTCACTAAAAATGTTGCCACTTTTTGTACCGTTTGAGAGTTTTATTTCTAGTATATTTGGGATGAATTGCCGAATATCTTCTTATCTTTTCTTTGGTCCTGACAGATCGTTACTCTGGAATGTTTTCATCGAGATCCGTTTGACGGTTTCCCAAAGTTATCGGACTGGATCTGTCGAGTAAGTGAATCACTGACCCCGTACTTGGCAGAGACGCTAGAGGAAATGTTTGCTCTGTCCGGCCGGGAGGTTCCACCGAGATACACTGGCAAGCAGTAGCAGCAATAGGGCTCTCATGAGAGAGGATAGTCTTGAGGAAACATATCTTTTTTAACCGATGCAAGAGGTCCATATTCTATTAGCATCCGGGTGAAATCTCCGTTCAGTTCCCAGGTACTGTTTTTTTCGAGATATTAACGTTTGCAGTTGACATGCTCAGTACAAAACGTGTATTTGTTGCAAACAGGTCTGATGAGTGTGTTCCTCTCTCATCCATCGAAAGTACATCTTCCTCCGTCTGGAGTATCTTTTTAAACGATGGGATACGCTAAAGGGAAGCTGCAAGGTTTGGAATTCAAACAATTCTGCCAGTGCAACATCATTACTTTACATGATCCAGTTGTCTTTTTGTATTGATTGTATTGCTGACACAGGGTGGTCGCCCATCAGTGGCGTAGCTAGAGGTTTTGGCGCCCGGGTACAAATGTAGAAAATTGCGCCCCCCCCCCCACTACTGAAAGAAAAAATAAATTGCGCGCGAAAATTTTTGGTTATATATTTCGGGCAAGTCGTTACAGCCCCCCCCCCCCAAATCAAATTGTGCTCGTACGCCTATGATATTTCCACCTTTCGAAATCTACTGCCTTGGAACTGTATACTGAAATACCCGAAATTTCCGTGACATGTAGTCATTACAGAATACAGAACAGAATAAAAAAAAAAGGAGAAAACGGTCGAAATGGAATGAAAAGAAATCACAATCTATAAATTTACTAATAAAAACACCTACACTCAGTTCAGATTTTTATTAGTAACTGGAAAATATTCATTCCTGAGGACATACATCAATTTTGTCATGTTTTTCTAAAAAGTGCTTATTTTTTTTACTCTCAGTCTCCCATTTCAGCGACCCCCTAAACCCGGCGCTGGGGGCACATGCCCTCCATTGACCCCCCTAGCTACGCCACTGTCCCCCATTTCTCATCTAGCTGATAGACTATAAAGGCTACATCGATTCAGAAATCAGAAAACCCAGCATTTTCACTGATCATGTACACTATAGATCCAGGGAGTAGGTCTACGGGGCCACGACCAGTGGCGGCGGAACCGGGGGGGGGGGGCTTGGGGGGGGGCTCAGCCCCCCCCCAATGAAAAAGTTGAGGGGGCAAATGCATGATAAGCCCCCCCAATATTTACCAAGGCTCCGAAACGTGCATCTGCCCATTTTTCAATGCATACTTGTCGATCTGTCCGATGCACACGTATACTATATAGGTGTAATAATTTTAGTAATTGCTGGGGGACCCTGGTCCCTCGGCCCGTCCCCTGGCTATAGACCACATTGTCACCCCAACCGCGTCTTCACGCCCCGTGAAAAGTGGAAGCAGTGAGTGTGAGTACCGGTAAGCGTAACACAACTTCGTCTTAGGCCAATGACTTGCCTCATTTCAGCCAGTTCTCCAACATCCCCTTACTTAGTGGCGAAGCGTCCATATATACAGTCAGGGGGCGGATCCCCCCCCCCTCTCCTGACGGACTCAAATGGACTGCTGGCGCCCTTTTCAGCTTTTCACTACTTTTAACTTATTCGCGATTATTGACTATTTTATTGCGCTCTCATATACCTATTGACATTTGTCATATTCTGTTGGTGTAATTTTCCGACAAAATGGCGACGACACCTATTTATTCTCCGTTTATCTGCAAATTAGCAAGGCCCGGAAAGGGTCATTTCTTGCAATCTAGGGAGTAACTTTACTCAAAAATTTTCTGTACGCTCCGCGCCAACCTGTGGTGGCGCTCCGCTTAGATAGTGTCGAAAGCGCCCCTACAGACCATTCTTGCCCCCCCTGACCAATGCCCCTAGCTCCGCCACTGCCCTTACTACACTCAAAAACGTCTTTGCGAGTACACTACGAGTAATAGCTACTCTCTTAAAACACCATCGAATATACAAATTACAATGTTTTTACAGACTTTTACGTGCAATCTGAGAAATTGCAGGCTTGAGACCCATATTTTAGGGCTAGGTATTCGCAGCATAAAACACTCGGGAAGTGCCGTTTCCGGCCATCTGGGGGTTTGAAAAAACCCAAAATTTTCTTGTACGCTCCGCGCCAACCGATGGTGGCGCTCCGCTTAGATAGTCTCCACACATTAGCCCTCCCCCCCAATAATTTTTCCGTTCCGCCGCGCCTGGCCACGACCCTCTCTTTTGAAACCTCTTTGGTACTCAAAATCAAGCTACAAACAGTCCTGAGCATCCTCCTTTTTACAGGAAATCCATCGCTGCATAAACTACCCGTTTATATCTGTAATTTTCTTTGGAGCAGTTTGAGAATCTATGTGCCATAGCCGTTTATAACTTCCATATGAGATATTGCATCATCGATGTACCGGGGGTTGGGATTCAAGTTAGGCAAGTTTTGAACTCTTGTCATCGGTGAAGGTTTGGAGAGGTCATTGCTACGACAGAATGACCATTGAAACTTTATCTGTCAGACGAGAGGTCAGTTTATAAAATAAGCATCATGGACCAGGACTTTGTATACATTTCCCTGTTATACCTCCTCTTTACCAACTCTTGTATACACTGTTACTGAGAGCAAGAAGAAAAAGGGGAAACAAGCAATTGAGCAGCAAATGTATGTCACAACTATTTACTGAAATATTACAAAACTATCAGATTTGGAAATTTCATATTTCTTTTTCTAACATGAATGCAGCTGTTAAAAGTATATCTAAAAGTGATAATATAAGATATATATTTGTAAGACTTAACTCTTTATTTTCCTTACCTCTGTTTTCTTTGATATGGCTGCCATTTATATTCCAGTAGGTATGTGTTAGAGAAGCATTATGGGTAATTAACACGGCTTCCTATTTGAAATCCTCATTTCTTCTATAGTATATTGTGGAAAGGAGAATACATTCTTTATCCATATTCGACCCCGCAACCTTTTTGAACCCAGATGCCCGGATGCCTGCCCCCCCCCCTCCCTCTTTACTCTAACCCTTTCCTCTGGACTGATGCTAATGAATATTCTTGACTAAATAATTCTCGCCATAGACTAAGTTTCAGGAACCATTGTAAAGAACAGTTTAAGAAGTTGTTCCAAAACCATGATAACCCTTCCTTAACAATGAGATTTTATAGTGGTGAAAGCTTCATTCAATTCCTACAATGACTTTTTGGTTTCGATGATAATCGTAACCTTTACATGATGACGTGTGTGTGCGTTTGTGATGCCCAATTTGTAAACAAGATATCTGAAGAAGGGAAGGTCGCCAATTTTATATTTGCTATGTAGAAGTACCACATTGAGTTCAAGAAGCATATTGTTTTTTTTTGGAGGTCAAAGCTAGGTCATTGGGGGTCACCAGGGACCAATTTGTGAAAATCTTGTAAACACGATATCTCAAAAAGATAAGCTTGGGCAAATCTCTTTTTTAATATGTATATGAACCACATTGAGTACAAAAAGCCTATTGTTTTTGGTGAAAGTCAAAGTCATTTGGGGTCATCAGAGGTCAAAATATGAATACCATGTAAACATGATATCTCAATATTGAAAGCTTGAGCGGATCTCATACTTAGTATGAAGGTGTATAACATTGAGTAAAAGCAGCCTATTGATTTTGGTGGAGGTCAAAGGTCATTTGAAGTAAAATGCCAAACACTTACCTCACTTCCCTCTTACCTGTTTCTGTACACACGCACCTTCCAAAACATAATATCGCATGGGAAGCTTGGACAGATCGCATATTAGGTATGTAATTGTACCACATTGAGTACAAGAAACCTAATTTGTGGGCGGAGGTCAATGGTCGTTTGAGTTCACCAGGGGTCAAATTGTGTAAACCATGTTTTACACAATATTTCAACAAGGACAGATGTCATATTTAGTATGTTGATGTATCACATTTAGTAAAAGAAGTTTGTTGTTGCGGTCAATGGTCATTTCAGGACAGCCTGTGTCATTGTGAATTTATTGTTTGTCACATCAAACTGTTTTTCACTGTTTACTAAGATCTAGTATGTATATTGTAAACCCTCACTATACATTACGTCAGATTAATGATGAAAGCTGCTCATGTTTCATCATCGAAACCACAATGCATTTTTCATTCTGGTTTTATGCTGTGTTCATTTAAATTAAGGTAATAAGTTTTGTACCGGAAGTAAATTATACTAGGAGCAAACAAATGTACGTGATGTACGTAATTTGAAGTTTTATTTCGGTAAGTTTTTGTTTGTTTGGCGGAGAGCTAATCGATGGGGGCATAATTGCTTGCCTACACGAATTAACATTGTCCGGTTAAATTGACATTGGGATGAATCAATATTTGAAGCAAAAGTAAATACTAGTGTTGCTACGATAATCGTTTTCAATATCGGTATCGGCCGATATTTGCAATATCGGCAGCATATCGGTATCGGTAAAATTTTGCCTAATTGCCGATAACAGCAAACCGATATTGAACTATTTTTTTCACAGCAGAGCTACTTATTTATACTTGCAATGATTTGTTAATCTGCCCAAGACGATCCATTTCTTTAGCGTCAGTTAAACTCAGATTCATTTTCGATTAATATCCATGGATACCTGACCCTCCTAAACCTATAAAACACGTCTACGGCGCGCGAATATAACCAATGACCTTCGTGAACCTTGGCCTACACATAGCATTAGTGCAGCATGTATACACTGTACTGTTCTAACCATTCATTTTCTCAAAGGCCTCCGTGAAAACCTTGAACATGATGCGTAACTGCACTTGTTCAATTTTCCGCGAACACACTGCCGATTTCCCGCCGGTGTTCGCCCAGCGAACACGCCGAGCACGCGTAGCGTGCGAGCATAAAGGCGTAGTGTCCAGGGGCCCGCCTTAGGGCCTTGGTGGGGTCATGGGGTAGAACCCCTTGTGGGGATCCTGGGGGATAAAGCCCCGAAAAATTGAGTATGCAAAATACTTTTTTTATTTAAATTGTCACGAAACAGATGAAAATTTTAAAATGACAAGTTAGAGTAGCTATATTATGTTATAAAATGAAGAGAGATTTAATCTGTCTTTCAATCTTTAAAAAGTGCAACTTACAAATCTTCCGATATTATGAAACAAACAACGTTCAGCAAAGCCCTGTCTCTAGACTGCCTAACAATGAATAGCGTGCACAATGCGTACATTTTAGCAACTGCGGTGTTTAATCCTATACCCAACTACCGCCGTACATGTGCTGCGAATTTTCCCAGGTACCTTCCCAAACACACTGTGAGCTCATCCCCTGTGTAACACCTGTTTGTTAACATTTTTTGGCAAGTTGCCAGGGAACTTTTCAGTTACGTGAGATCCGTAACCGCCGAGATGGTTAGGCTATTTGCTATACAATTAACTATGGTAGGATATTATTTTTTTCCGTATTTTTGGAAATTCTAGAAAATACTTTCTTTTTTCACCCGCTTAAAAACAGATGTGGTCTTACGGTATATTCATAAATGGATGCACTAGAGCCTTGTTTACATGACATTAGTTGCATTTAGTACGATATGCCAGTTTTGCGTGAATTTTTCGAAAGTGTTTTGCTCGATCTTTCGTAGTATTTGAAAGGTGTACCATCTTACTTTCCGTACACAATTGGTCATTTCTCTACTGATTTTCAGTTTTTTTTTCTCTATACGGTCAAGTGAATAAGTTGTACATTGGGTAGAAACTCAATAAATTATTATTTTTACATTGTGATCAACAGTTCGTAACCTAATTAAGATGCAATTTTGCAAGCATACGTTAACACTGTAGCTACTTGTATGTCTTTACGATGTTAAGGCTAATATTTACTGCGTCCATTTTATTATCGCGTGCAGCGCTGCAGTGAAAAAGATTCTGGTTGGATTTCAATTATCATTCTCTTTTTCAAAATCAGGAAAAAAGTCATTCTTTTCAACTTAGGACAAAAGGAAAACAAATCACCATATTTTGTTGTTTACTTGAAGATTTATTTGTGAATGTATGCATGACTAAAGTACGATTTTGCCTTCATTTTGTATGTTAAAAAATATCGGTATCGTATCGGTATCGGACCGATATTGGGATGATAATATCGGATATCGGCCAAAACCGATATTGGTGATATCGGCGCAACACTAGTAAATACAATTAATTTACGCTGTCCTTAAATTCGTGAGTAAACAATCTTACAGTTTGTGTCAAATTTCCAGCCTTCACATTTCTCAGTTTACCAACTTAAAATGCATTTCCAATGTTTGCCAATGACCAAATTTGACAATCAGTGTAATTCCTTTTTAGGTTGCAAACAAAGAAGGACAACATGTGGTCATTTTGTCTCTGGCATATCGAGAACGGCCAGCAGCGTTGAAACTGAAAATTCAAAGTCCGAAATTTGTGCTTTACACACGATTGCTATCACTGTTGAACACCGCCTGATTTGATGTGAACATTTAGGAGATTAATAGGCTACTTTAAGTCACGTTTTGGGTTATAGCTCGACTTGAGACAAACTGTTAGTGGTCGGTGGCAACGAGGGACTGGGGAAGGTTCCCCATTATGATGTTTGCCCCCTCCTAGTCCCCAATCGATTCCGGTAAAACAAAGCTAAAGCCTCTCCGACCGTGAATTAACCATTGGAGTGCCATTCATGCAGTTATTCTGTTACCGCCACGGGAGATGACAAAGCAGCATCTAGCTATAGCATGTTGCCATACAACGCGGACCAGAGAGAAAACATTGCCGACAGATTTAATATACAAATGTTGCAAACTTAAACTGTCTTCACTTCACTTCACCCCCCCACCCCAACCCCATCCCTCCCTCCCCCAAGAAAACTGATTATAATTAATGTGCCACTGAATAACTTGCCTTGAGCCAAACCATTGAACATATTTCAGACAGTTAAGCACTTAGCGTTTGGAGGAAGGGATAATTTGTGGGCCGCAGTTCCATCTAACATATTCTGATTTATCCTTAAGTTCATCATAACCCCTTCCCCACCCAAATTCCCCTCCCCACTCCCCATAACATCCATACAAAGTAGAGGTTTATTTTTGCTAATAAAGTTTTGCCGGCAGACAAGTTGCTGGAAGAGGTAAGAATTTAGAGCAAAACTTTCAGAAAAAGTCAAACGGATTTTCTTCAGGCTAGCAAAAAAAGAAAAAAAAAAAAAAAGAATTGATATCATCATATTAAATTATGTAAATGAGTTATTTACTTCAGCAGTTTCTGTACATTATGTAACAAACATTCAATTTGTATTTATTAATTAATTTTTTTTTCTTTAGGGAGTCTTCCACTTTGTTAAGCTTTTAAGCTTTATGGAAGACTTCCCTCCGCTTTGTACTTCTGTGGAAAAACAAATAAATAAATAAATAAAAAATTATAGTGTAGACCTAATCGGCTTTTAAGAAGCCATATATGGCTTAGCTATAGCTACCAACTCATGGACCCCCATGCAACTAAATTACACAAGCATGACACAGCAGATTCAAGTTTCTGACCCGTGCGTACTTGAACAACAGATTTATTTACACACAGTACAATATACGCCGAGAGTGTGGAATCATACAGCTTTTAATTGACCTAGACTTCGCTGTGTGCTAGAGCGTTGAAGCGTAAGTGTTCGATATAATAGTGTTTGTACGTAAAGCTTGATGTGCGAAGCATTTCCGCCAGAGCTCAATAAACATTCAATACGGTGGAAGAATTCAACTCAACATGGCGCTACAGTTTTACTACTATCCGTTATCTATGCCATCGAGATCTGTTAGGATCTTTCTAAAGAAAACTGGGCTACTGGTGGAAGAGCATATTATAGATCTTTCTTCAGGTATGATACGGTAGTCTATAATATGTGGTATATAATATATATTGTATATAGTATCATATAGGCTATAGGTCTATCGATAGACTAGGTCGTAAATGCCCATGTCTATAGATAATTCATAATTGTCATACACGCACACTTCATCAATCGTTAGGTGTGCATATACATAGCAGGCTAGTATGTTCAGCACGAGTACAACAGCACTATAAGTATACGGTATAGGAGTACTGTACATTTTTAAATTTCCCTCCAGTTACTGCATACGAGTATTTTGGAGAACAAGGCTACTCAAGCACGAGTACGTCATGTTTGCATTAACTCCAATATATGAGTACGAGTTTTATAGGTAAGCTACGTACGATAATGGACTACTCCCACATGGCCTAATACATTGATACATACAAAAAGTAACAGAGCACGGTTAGTCTACGTTTTGATTTTGCTATAATTGCTGTTGTTCTGATTTGTTATTTATGTTTGTATGTGTGTGGGGTGCGGGGGGGGGGTTGTTGGGGGGTCGTGTGTGCGTGGGGGGGGGGGGGGGTTGTGTGTGTTTATGCAGGAATCCTTGGTTCATTGTAATATTGAAAATAATTTTTTAGAGAATCAGTTTTGTCTCAGTAATGGTTTGATATGGGTAGGGCCTATCGTATACTGGCATTGATCATGGATGCATAAGTAGGCTATATAGCCTGATTATTCTAATATATGAAAAATCGGGATTGATACGGTTTGTTACATACTGGTGAGTCTCCCCTCGCGAGGTGCGTTTTACGAACATCTCAATTCAGTTAGCTGCATATCCTTCCATCTCCGTATAATTTCTGTGTGCACATGTAGATAACTTAGTAAAAGTGATGATGCTGTTATACACGCTCAGCCCGGCTCCGGGAGTAACAGAAATACCGGTTCATAGCCAGTTTAAAGCTGGGAGTTTTCCATAACAACTCCCTGTTTAAAGTTCCCGTTGTTTATCAGTTGGTTCATAAAGATTGTCGGTAGCAGCCGATCCGCAAGTTTTTAGGCTCACCTTGAGGAATGCGTCACGACTGCTTCAGTTACCAATGCCTAATTACCTTCGTACTCATAATAATTAATGAAAGCTAGCTTGGACTATGGATTGATGTTAAAACCATAATAACAATTCACCGATCTCCGTCGACAAGCTCCGAAAACTGTAGAAGAAATTGTCGACGTCTGGGGAAATCCCGCGCGACCCACCGTAAAAATAGAAAGTGTTACGAGGATGTGATAAATAAGCTAGGGCGAGATGTGATTTTCCAATCAACAGAACCCATGCGTTATATACCCTGCCTCTATCTGATTGTTTTGTTCTCATTAATCTGAATCCAGTTTCAGCTTCGGTCAGTACTGAGTGAGCCGGTGAAGGGGAGGCAGGGAGGGGACTTGGTGGACCATCCTTGCAACATATGTTTTTACATTATATATGTGTACAGGGCAACGCTATAGTGGAATAAACTTCAACGTTTAAATATGTGTTATGTTCAAATATAATTTCTCTATAGATGAACAACACTCTCCTGAGTTTCTGAAAATTAATCCGCGTCATTGCGTCCCGGTCCTGAAAGACGGCGACTTTGTTGTCACTGAAGGGTAAGTCAATTTAAGTCGCTAAGAGAGCATGCATGTATGCTACAGAGTCTTCAACTTGAACAAACACACGTTTCTTGAAAATGAGAGAAAGGCCTATCAAAACTAAATTATAATTCGGTAGAAAACGAGGGAGCAAGGCTATGTACTATATAACCATGCACCAAGAGTTTAATTCTAGCTTTGTAATATTTTCCGTACAGTTATAAAATATATAAAACTTAGAAAAGTAAGCAAAAGTGGCCGAAAACGATTCTTTCCAAACAGGCCCACGAATTGACCAAACTCGACGGATGACAAAAACTTTCCACTCGTTTTTATCCCAACACCTTGCAATATATAAAGCCGCATGGCTGAATTATGCCTTGAAGAACTATATACTGACGGAAAGAAGACATACATTTTATGATTGAAATTAAAGAACGTGGTTAACTGACCTCAATTGACATTTAAACTTGCTCAAAACACCTCAGTCCACAAATTCATACATGTATTTATAATCTGTACAATTTCTCCACCGTTAAAAGCAGTTAAAATTTCAACCCCAACCCCCCCCCCCCCAAAAAAAAAAGTTAAAAATTATATGTCTATAAAGGTGAGTCATCTACCATGTATTTGCTTGACGTCGTCATGATTATTATGCTCCCATTTTGTCTTTTCTTACAATTTTCAATATTTTATATAATTGTCCCTTTTCATAATTTTGCCCTTTTCCCCCCTCCATGCATCAGTTGGGCTATCCTTTACTATGTGATTGAGAAATTTTCAAAGGATATCGATGATCATTGGTACCCGAAAGATTTGAGAAAAAGATCAAGAGTGAACGAATATCTTTCGTACCACGATGGAAGCACCAGACAACTGTTTAGCAAAGTTTTTCAAGATGAGGTAGATATATATATATATATATATAGTTCCGTTTCGGTTATTTATTATCTGCTAGGGTTTAAACATCGTTCATATTATAATATGAAAAGATTTACCTTTTTCCGTTACCTGGACATGCTCTACTCAGTGGCGGATTGGCCTACCCTGCTCGGAACCTGTGCGTCGTTTGGTCCGAAGCCCCGAAGGTGCAAATTTCCTCTTTGCGCCAAATGCGCCCATTCCATCGTTGCGCCAAATCCGCTGCTTGTTTCAGAGCCGGCGGTTGGATCACTGAGTGAGTCGAAAGCAATTTATGGCCCAGTCCGCCACTGGCCGTACGCCCCCCCCCCCCTTCTTCGCCCTCGCATTTCCTTATTACCAACGTGTCATGTACCCGCCGACTTCCACAAGTTGAAAGGTTACTGTGCATATAGGTAGGCCCCATCATTTATAGATAGGTGTACTAAAGGAAAACTACATAACCCTACAAACAACCATGCTGCGCATTTTTATTAAAGATAATGAGGTCTTCTCCGGTAACTTTGTTCTTTGTTGTTTGTACCATTTTGCAGTGTCTTTCCAAAATGCGCTCATATTGTAAACCTTCGTCAGAAGAAGATGCCAAAGAAAACGTGAAGCAGATGGAGTACGTAGCAAGCCAACTCCAGGATACCTTCCTAAAGGATCAAAAGTTCCTATGTGGTGACGAAATATCCATTGCTGATATCCTAGCCCTTGCCGAGGTAAAAATAAGAAAGAAGGAAGAAATAATCAAGTTATAAGGCCTGATCTCAGTTTGTTTTTCTGTAAAATTTAGTTTTTTTTTAGAAGGGTAAAAGAAAATTGAGAATTCGTGTCATTATTAACATAATAAACAAAAAATTAAATCTACTTGATGACAATTGGGGGTGAACGACGGTGGTGACAGGTATCCCGTTATTACATGTCCGTCCACCCTATTCACCTCACCTCAACTCATATAGGACTGTATACACCAGGGGTTCCCTAACGGGTGCATGAACATGATACTTGATCTTTACGAAGCACTGTTATGCCTATTATAGTATAATGACTCAGATAGTGTCCCGAAAAGTTGGGGGTTCGTGGACAACTCTGACATCCACAGAGGGGTTCGTGGGGGGGGGGGGGATAAAGTTAGGGACACCCTGGTATACACTAAGCATACACTCTCGAAAATTTGATTTATTTACATTCCATTGATAATCCACGATATATTTCTCTCTGTTTGTATAAACACCGGACCGGATATTGTCCACACATTTCTTCCTTCTTTCAACACTCATGCATATACATATATATTATGCAAATACAGGTCATACAACCAACACTATCAGGTCGGGATACCACCAAAAACCACCCCAAACTGGCAGCCTGGGTCGAACGCGTCAAGGAAAGTCTGAATCCAGAGTTTGATGAGGTCTACAAACAATTCTTTGAGATCCGAAAAAAATTTATGGCCAGCTCTGACCCTTCGGCCTCTATTGAACGCAAAGTAATCCAGCAGAAGTCATCATAGACCATCAATGACAGACAGATAATAGTTCGGAAAATCTGGCGTATTTCTTATTGCCAAATTGTAGAAATGTAGACCAATATATGACTTACATTTTTAGTTACGTAATAAACGGATAGTTAAATAACACTTCATTTGTAGTAGTAGAGTTTCGCGAGGTTTCAATGAACTTCTGACCTCAGCCTGCAGGGTTTTCGAGAGCCAGATCGGACTACGGGGACAATAATTGATGTCACTGAGCCCGTTTTTGAAATCTCCCAATTTTAATCAATTCGTCCTATATTTATGAAAAGGAGAATACATTATCCTTTCTTCCAGACTTCCTATAATTGACCCGGGCCCCGGACTGTATCTCCCCCCCCCCCCCACCACCCCTTCATCTCCTTTCGTCAAACATGTGTGTCCGAAACTGTAGCGAATAATATGTGATTTAACGG
Source organism: Apostichopus japonicus (assembly GCF_037975245.1). NCBI lineage: Eukaryota > Metazoa > Echinodermata > Holothuroidea > Aspidochirotida > Stichopodidae > Apostichopus > Apostichopus japonicus. Next base: position 18,664,186 of record NC_092575.1, on the reverse strand, counting down.
TAGAATCCAATGCAGACAATTTCATGTAGCACAAACGTAATGTAATCTAATGTATTAATGATATAATTTTATTACATAGTTTGCTTCGTTTTCAAGTGTTTCATAAGTTTACGCTTAACTTCATCGTTTCTTGTGCCTTTTTGGTGGCTTAAAGTAAGGAATTACATTCCTGCTGCCTGTGTGTATAACATACACGTGTGCCTATGCCATCTGTGACGTCACAAAATGTTTGATAACATTTTGTATTACATTTTAAGTTAAGATATAAATTTGGAAGCGTTCTTTCAGCTGAAAACTTTGTTTATATTTACATTTGCAACAAACAAAACAAGATTCCTACATTCCGAAAGAATGTCAGTTTCTCTTTCTATTTTAGTGGGTAAATTATATTCCATATGATAAATTTGTTGAAGACAATTAACCTCTCAAGTTCCTACTTTTAGTAACCATTATAGACTTTCTTCGTCCTCTCGCTGCATAACCTTCTGTGCATGTATAACCATAATACATTCATAAATGTGTCAACTAACACGTAGAATTATTTTAGAATATTTTAAAAAGAAATTACAATACATCTCAATTTCTGTAAAGTACTCACATCTGTGTAGACAAGTTTCGTTTTTTTTTTCGTTGTTTTGAGAGTTTGTGTCCTCAGACATTACCTTCACCCCCCACCCCACCCCCTATTTCTCTCCATACCCTCCCGTAGCCTCAACTCGCTTAATGTTTTATTGCAAAAAATACGTAAATCGTTCATTAATTTGTTTGAACAATTACCAGATCTTTTTTTAAACCAAGCCCTTTCATTTACAAAAAATTAACATTGATGGCGAGATGGAGAGCATATGTACATAACTCACTGACAAAAGTAGTTTTAACAAAGAATTAAATATGATAACGTATAGTACCAATTTACGTCCAAGCACCCCTTACAAATAAAACCATACCACCAAGGACGATGTGCTATATAAACACCTTCATCAAACGCACCACGCTATAAAAGAAAATATCACGCTTACGGGGCACGTGCCCTCCCCCCAGAATATCGTGCCCCGAGGTCCCCCGACCCCCAAATGCGAATTTTAGTGTTAAATAAATACTCAAACAAAAAACGTTATCTGCTTCAATTAAAAACATAAATATCGGACACACTAAGCTCGAAAATTCTTGAACATAAATTTTCTTAAAGTTGCAAATATAGCACCAGATTGCAACCAAGGACCCTCAATTAAAAGGGAGACACCCCTCCCCTTAGACACCTCCCCCAGGACGGCATTCACAAATAAGCATTGTGCCCCCTTAATTAAGTGCTGTGCTCCCAAAGATTGAAATGTCTGGCAACGCCACTGCCAACCGGCATTTGCAACTACCATCATATCAAAGAATTTGAAGTTAAAACAATTCTACCGTTGGATATAACATTAATGTGTCCCCTGGTTTAACTGAAAGCATAGGCGTAGGAGGCGGGGGGGGGGGGCTGCAGCCCCCCAATCAAACATTTTTTGGTGAAAATTCGGGCAATATGCTGAGAATTTTTCGGGCACCTACTGAAAGAAATATAATTTGCAATGTGTTTTTCAATGGTTAAACTGATATTATTATTATCATTATTATTGTAACGTCTTCCCCAATAATTATAACAATTTTTAAAATTTTTTAAAATAAATGTATGTTTTTGGCATACGATGTAAAAACTGATATGCACATTAACATGTTGAACGCGCGCGGAGCGCCCGAAAAATTTGGTTATATTTGGCAAGTCGTTACAGCCCCCCCCCCCCAAATCAAATAAGGCTCCTACGCCTATGACTGAAAGTAAGGTAACCCGGCCAGTCTCGGCCTTTTGGCTAAGATCATAAATATTTAATATATATTCCCTTTCCCCTGGACTCGTGATACACATTTCACATAACATCGTCATAATCACAAGGTCACAGCCTCGACGACGTAATGGGGACTGGGGAGCTGGCATAAGAGTGGTTTTCGTGCCAATCAGCTCTTTCTTTCGTGACTTTTCTTTCAAAAAGAAGAAGAAGAAGAAAAAAGGACCACAGAACGTTATTTCTTACGTTTGGTTGGCAATTTACGAAGCCTAATACTGAGTATTACTAAGGAAGTATCATCGAAAATAATACAGTAAGACACGACGTGGGCCGGATTAACCAGCACGCTAATATACTAATATTATAAGGTTATAGTTCTTACGCCCTCACTCTTATCCATTATGTTCAGATTCGCAAATGGGGTTGAGAGTGTTTCTGCGGTTTGATTAAATTTCAACTAGTAATTCCTTTCTTTTTTATTTTTCGTTTCAGATGTGCAAAATACGGTATCAAAAGAAACTTTGTTCCGCACAATTATCTGAAAGATTCCGATATCGAAATTCCGAAATGTATACATTTTTGGAGGGTTATATTGTAGTATTTTGGTTCAAATTTGCTGAAAATGATCTCAATTTCAATTGGTGTCCTCGTTTTGATACCCAAACTTCCAATTGGATACTACATCTGAACGAACTGTTAGACCTCAGCCCCCCCCCCCCCCCAAATACGATTCGGGCCTACACCAAAGCTACATTTTTCACACAATGAATGAAAAGTTACTAAGTTATTAATTCATTCAATTTGATACCATGAGGTTGTCATGAATTTATGTGCCATGGTGATGGCACGTCGATATATGTTATTTGTATGCAAAATAAAACTGTAGGCTACCCTCCAGAGTAACTTCATTCAAGTTCACTGTGCTTCCACATCAGCCTGCAAGAACTTTTGCTGTCAACGAATGAAATATGTCACTGAACTTCATTTAAACAATCGGTGACTTGAGCAAGTTGCATGAGTGTGTGTGTGGGTGGGGGGGGGGGGTGGCAAACAACTGTCGTATCATCCATCACATAACATTGCTGTCAACCCGAACAGATATTCCTTCTTTGAATTTATCCCTTCTAGATGGTGGAAAATCTGATTGTCCTAAAAATTACTTTTAATAACTTTTAGCATTTTAAATCATGCTAAAATCTATACACAAATTCAGACAATTCTGTACAAACGGTTTACACCACCAAGTTGGGACAATTTTTTCTATACTGTTGTTCGGGTTATATCCCGCTACAGAGCACTTGTATTGTCAGTACGAGCAGTGAGGATGTCCGCATGTTTCTATCAGATCAAGGTTAGGCACTGACAATACCAGTGCTTTTAGAGTACAGTTTAGAGAGGTATTAGCATTAGAAAATTGTTCCAACTGGCTGGTTTACACAGTGAAGTGACTGCCAGCCAGACGTCCAAGGTGAGAACCAAAGTTTAAGAAGTACACTGCCAAATAATTCTAGCAATTTATAGTCTTTGAGATTTGGGCAATGTGGTCTCTTAAAACACGTGTTTGCACATCGGCGTAAACATAAATCAAATCGTTCATTGCCTGTCTGAAGCTAGCAACCATTAGCAGCAGAATACAGCAGTAGCCATTAAAAACACACAATAACGAAAAGGACACTATAGCACATCAACGGTTTACCATAACATTTTTTGAGGGGCCTGAATATTACCAGAAGAGAGACGAGACTCTTCGTTTTCACATGTTATAGGTCTACAATTTCTTGATGAAACAAATGACCACTACTACATTTTACCGCTATTTCAAATTTGAAAATATCCCGAAGTTAGAATAAGAAAAGCCTATATTTGTTTCAATTAAACAATTTTGGTTATCGAGGGATTGGGTAAGGAGGAAGGGGGGGGGGGGTAGACCTCAATAGTGCCTGCAAAGAAACGAGACAAAGTTTCACGTGGTATCGGTCGACTATCGGTAAAACAATTCTTCCTTGACCAAAAAATATCATTAACATTTTACAGCTAATTCAAATTCGAAAACATCCTTAACTTTCTTTTCTTACTATGGCCGCCATGCAATCGGAGAACGTGGAGAATATAATTAACTCGCCAATGTTTTATTTTGCCTCACGTGTTAAAGACGCAGTGAGCCTGATATATTCGAGGCGGAGGAAGGAGTACAACATGCATGGCACTTGCCGAATATTAACCAGGACGGGACGGGCGATGTTCTCACCCGAGATGACTCAACGCCCCGCCGAACTGATTTATGGACGATTTCGCCAAATTATGGCGCAACTGAGAAATAATCAAAGGATAGCGGCATTACGCCATCATCATACACGGCATAAAAATGATAGTGAGAGTGCTATAGAATGTAAAGTCGGATGTGTCGTATGCATGATGTGGGGGGGGGAGGGTGGTGGACCCGGCGAAAGCCCTCCCCCTATATATTCACGTCATGGAGTCAGGAGTTTTATTGTCCGTGCAACAATTCAGATTGGATTTATAATTACATGACAAACGAACTGGGTACATCCGAGCTCTCCGGGAGTTGGCGTCATGGATTTTAAATCCCAATTTGACGTTAGTTAATTTCCAATTAATTTCTCATCTCTTTTTTGTGGATTTGCGGTGTTTTTCTTCCATTTTGATGATTTGCTTGCTTGTATTCGTTTGGATTACTTTCTTGTTTCGTTTTTAATGATTGAAGTCTTGCCTTGTGCTTTGTGTATGTAAGTGGCAAGTACTGTTATTTTACACACATATACACATACAGTGCAAACAAAACAATGAACTTGAAAATCAATATACCGTGACGTCACCCTGGATTCGCAGTCTTAACAAAGGGCGGGAAGTCACTCAAGACTCGAAGGTCCTTAAACGGGAGGCCCCGGTTCGAATCCCGGTAGAGGCTGGAAGTTTTTGCACTGTTCTGGATTTTCAAACTCACTACAATTTCAATTATCTATATACCGTATACATATAATTAAGTCCCTTGTTGTGGGTATTCAGTTTGAGGATCCGTTTGCTTTCAGACGTAAGTCTTATAGAAAAAGAGTGCGTAATTGGAGCTTAGCCGAATACATTTAAAGCAGCATTTTGCGTTGGGTCGCTTTTTTCCACCTTTTTAACATGTGCATCGATTTTTTTACATGTATCAATCATAAAACAGCAAACTAAGATACCATCCAAGTTTCATCCTGCCAAGAGCGTTAATTAGCGAGTAATTAACGATTTATATCGATAACGAGTAAAAGTGTCCTCGACAAAGTTTTCATATCTCCAAATCCACTAGTTTGAATTCCACCAATCAGTGAATAGTATGTTTATTCATGTGCATTTTGCGTTTGGTCGCCGTTTTCTACTTTTTTGACATGTCCATCGAGTTTTTTACATACATCAAATCACAAAACAGCAAATTAAGATATTAGCCACGTTTTTCCCTGCCAAAAACGTTAATTGGCGAGTATTCCACATACAAAATTAAATCGCATTCAGTTCCCAAACCCACTAGTTTGAATTCAACCAATCAGAGATGCAGGTTTAGTTATGAGCCGTTGCTAAAAATAGATTCAAGACTTTGCGTTGGTACAACTCCCTGGTACAACTGCCATATAGACTGTACACAAATCAAGCGTGGTGTTATATTACGTATCTGTCAATGACGTTCGTAGTGTTTAAATATTCATATTATGGGCGAGGTTTATTGGGTTCCCAACGGAAAATATCTTGGAGAAAAACACAGTTGAAAGTTGCAAATTTTTCGACTTTTATGCCACCATTTGAAGTAAAATATAAATAGATAAGCTAGTTATGTATGTCGTTATGGCATAGTGGAGTCAGTGAGGTTGAGAAATATCACAGTCGAGGACGCAAAATGCTGCTTTAAGAATGGAGTAAGCATGTGATCGGGTTGACTGAAATGTATAGCTATTTGGTAATTGATTGATTTGTCATTGATGGTTGTCTTGTGAATATTGAACCTCAGTCTGTGTTTAGTACCTGTATGGTCATGCAAATGTTTAGTTATGGATCAATTATTCAACGCTCAGGGCACCAATTGTCGCATTATGTCCCCTCCTCTCAATTACGACACCCCAACGTTGTCACTATTTGCTATGCTGCGATTTGTGTGATAAAGGCAATCATGTCGGCCAGACAGGTACTCAATTCTGGTTAGATTTGACGGATTCCCTCTCCGCATCCTCCCGGGTTCTTTTGCGTTCATCAAGGGAAACATTACAGTGGCGGATCCAGGATTTCGCCGAAGGGGGGGCCCAGATGGGAAATGCCTAATCGTCGTCCTGGGGGAGGGGTCTAAGGGGAGTGGGTGCCCCCCTTTGGAAAATTTCACAAAATATGGAGGTCCTCGGTGCAATCTGGTGCTACTTTTCGTGAAAGTTTTGAGTAAAATTTATTTCCAATAAATCATGTATTCATGGTTTGCCGGGCATATATTTGCAATTTCGAGCAATGAGCTGGGATTTACGTCTTTGGGGAGTAGGTGGTGATGCAAACTACTTTTTACCAGGCTACTCCAGGCCATTTCATCTTGGATGCCCCCTTCCAGATGGAGACTATTGATGCAGTCAGAGTGTCCCTCTCACCTTCACTTTTTATCAGAATGATGGTGTACTCTTTTTGCAAATTTATTTTACAAAAAATTACACGCACAGTGGCGTAGCTAGGATTTTTTGAGTGGGGGCCATGGGGGGCTGTTCTTTCTTGTTGGGGGGGGGGGCGGAGTTTACTATCTAAGCGGAGCGCCACCTTGGTTGGCGCGGAGCGTACAGAGAAAATTTGAGATTTCAGCACCCCCCAGATCGCAGGAGATGGCACCTGTGAGGCAAAATACCAACCAAAAAGATGTGCAACTTTGGTGACAGAAATGCAAAAAAGTTTTTTCTCTTTCATGCTGACTGGCCTTGCCAACTCAGCCAGACTTTTAACTTGAGGGAAGTTGGCATCATTTGTCGTTTCAAGCTGTCAAGGCCTTTCTCCCAACTCAAACCCCTGTGGGCTACCGGTAGATTTGCAGGATATGCCCACATGTGGACTTAAATAGCATTAGAGGAAGGGGGTGGAAGACTAACACGCATCGATGTTTCGGTAATGGTCCACATTGGTGGCTCGGTGCTTATTAGGCCATTTATTGGGTTTCTTGAGGCAGCTGTCATCAGAATCTGGCTTTTTGTGCCAATCGATGACCGATAACATGTATTGGTATGTAAATTTCTTCTTCATATATCTAGCAACACTCTAAAAACAAATGAGTGGATTTCATTCCATTGGAGTGATCACTCGGCGCACTTCAAATTAAGAGTGAAATTTAACTCTATTGGAGTTAACCCTCACTCCTAATATGAGTGAATATAACTCTATTAGGAGTTAAGATTTACTCCAATGGAGTGGAAATTCACTCTTATACCGGAATGTGCTCAGTGATCACTCCCATGGAGTGAAATTCACCTATGTTTTTATCAGTACAGTACAGTGCATATCATCATAGACGTACGTACATACGTACTACTACGTACGTTCGTATATCAGACGCACTCGATACCCACGATACGATACGGTCCTGGAGAAACTATTTCCACTCATCATTTTTTAAGGCGATACAGTAGTGAGTCTCTTGAACAGGCACAGCCGCATGTTTGCAGGAAATTCAGAATTCCCAATATTTTATATCTCTACCAGTAGTGAAAATCATGTTTTTCGACAGTTTCGTGGACATAAAAAGTTGTTTTGTGGAATATTCAATGACATATCAGGGGCTGATGCAGGATTTGTGACAGGGGGGGGGGGGTCGGACTGGTCCAGCCGCGCCTGAACGTAAGACTATCTAAGCGGAGCGCCATCATCGGTTGGCGCGGAGCGTACAAGAAAATTTTTGGCTTTACAAACCCCCAGATGGCCGGAAACGGCACTTCCCGAGTATTCTAAGCAGCATGTACCTAGCCTGAAAATATGGATCTCATGTCTGCAATTTCAGGCCCCCCGTAGCTACGCCACTGATCACGCATGGGGCCCTTTCCCTCGAACGCGGTAAAAAAAAAAAAAAAAAAAAAAAAAAAAAAAAAAAAAAAAAAAAAAAAAAAAAAAAAATCAGGATTTTCAAAAAGGGGGGGGGGGGCCCGGGCCCCCCGGGCCCCCCTGGATCCGCCCCCCGGGCCCCCCCCCCCTGGATCCGCCCCTGCATTATACGGTATCCTATATGTCACACAGAAAAAGTGCTACATCATCGCCGGAGCATTACGCACCTATAGCGTACCTTGAACCCTGGCACGATTTAATATTCTTTCTTGTTATTGACAATGCCAAATGTGCAACACAGTAATAAATGATTATACATATATATATATATATATAGATATATATAGATAGATATATAGATATATATATAACATTTACATAGTGGAAATAAATATAGGGAATAGCAAATTTAATGTATGTCACGTACTAACTTTGTTCAACAAGAAGCAATCTCATCTTTCTTTCAGTCTATTTCTAATTTCATTCTGGAGACATTTGTAAATATACAATACATTTTATATCTGCAGCAATAAATTCCGCTACTTTCTACAAACAACCTTCCTCACATTATGAACGTGGATTATAATACTTAAATGTGTTTAATTATTACATCGTCACAGAAATGATCTTTGAAATTAAAATGTTCAGCGATGGGAAGCCAGAGAGTTTATCACGAACAGACGTTCTGTGAGGAGGGTCTCGTCCATAGAAATTGATCCTAATAAATTTCTATGCTCTCGTCTCATCTTCTGGTACTATTCTGGTCTCTCAAATCTCTCCATAACTCGAATTATGAAATTGATGGGTCAATTATTGGCGGGAAGTTACTCTTGGTTCAAAGTTAATTTGTTTACTAATGCTAATCTGTTCCACACGAAAGCGGAATGTCTTAGCTCCACACTGGGCTCTGTATCCTCTCTATATAACTTGAATTATGAAGACAAAATAAGTATTGCGGATCTCCTTCTTATTGTCTGCTTATATTGTCTGCTAGTGATCTGTAATCCAGTAAGGATATGTAAGGCCGTTAAATGCCGTTTTGTCTAAGCGTACTAACCACTCCGGAAGAAAATTTCTCTTCCTCGGAACAGCTCAGCCACCGGGAAGGGATTTTGCCCTTTCTTCTTAGCTTAGCTCTCCTCTAGAGAGGGTGCATGGGGTTGCCAGGTCTGGATCGAGCAGCCTATTCCCCCTCGTTTATGGCAAGCCATGTGCGACAAACACCGCATAGTATATCCGCGTATTAATTCGAATATACACGCGTATTAATTCGAATATATATGTGTTGTACATACAGTGTAAAGTTTCGCTTTATGAAGCGATCTCGCGAGCCGCCAAAACATTTATCGTTGGTATATGTACACAGCAAGAGCGGAAATGTGTTTTCGTGTATATTCTAATTAATCCGTGCATATATTTGATTTAATCCCCATATGTATTCTATTTAATACGTGTATATATTCGAATTAATACGTGTATATATTCGAATTAATACTTGGATATATTTGGGCCATATGATTGGCTAATAATATGGCAAGCCATGTGGGACAAACACCGCATAATATATCCGCGTATTAATTCGAATATACATGTGTTGTTCGTGTGTAAAGTTTCGCTTTTTGAAGCGATCTCGCGAGTGTAATATTCTTGATGATAATTATACAAGAGATGATTCGAAGAGGAGTTGTTATGGCTTTGACTTCTGTATTCAGAGTGTCTCATTATACACACTCATTGTTCTTAACTACTTCTACTAACATGCGTCATATACAAACATTCCTAAGAGTGACCACAGCCCCATGCTTCTTAGGGTAGGTTGGTGGTTACAACAGGACATATTGTGGTTGCTAAAGGGTGGTGTAAAATACAATTCTGTAGAATGAGTACAATATGTTACAGTTGCCAACCACCGTATCAAAGTCAATCATCTTTCTCACTGCATTTTCCTCTCTGTGATATTTGTATACAGTACTGTTTCTTTGAGCATGGCAATAATTCTGAAGATTTCACAAGGGGAAATATCGCATTTTGGCTTCAAACTTGACAATGTGTATAAACTCTCTGGTCTGTGTGATTGCACAATCCCACTTTCTGGGCATATCTTTTAGGAGCCGATGTAGCAGGAAAATACTTAAGGGAATTTTGTAGTTTGCTCAAATTTTGGGATAATATAGATTTGTAAGAGAATTGCAGAGAAGCAAAGGCATGTCTGGATATCTGGTCAGTCAGGACTACAGAAATTCACCTCAGTTAATGTCAAAATTAGGCAAGTCATTTTAAAGGATGAATTTCAGCAGAAGTTTAGTTTTGTTATAGTCCAGACCAAGGAAAACTAAAATCTATTTAGCTATTTCAGTGTTCAAGATGTTCAGCTATAAAATATGCCAAATCTCTGGACTGCTCACTTCATATTGGATGTCCTTGAAAAAAATGTAACACATCATTGTAAAAATGTCATTTGAGGCCATAGAAGTTTGATATTTTTCCATAGTGCTTTGTAGTGCATGTGAGGAACTGATGTTATGGTCTGTGTTTAAGACTAAGTATAGCAGCCATTTTTTATTGATTAGCCTCAGATACATTTAAAGGGCCATTTCTCAATACTTACAAGTGGTATAGAAATACAACCTGGCCTGCTAGCAGTTCATTTTCAACAGTTTGTATCATTTCAAAATTAATTTCTTGTTTAAAGTCATCCTTGAATAATTACTTTACAATGTTTCTCTCAACTGAAGTGCTCGCTTCAAGTTCAAATTTTCATCTCTGTTATGAGGGTGTACAAGGTACTGGTATTGAGGATACATTGTTTATCAACCTTAAAAGTTCAATGTAGCTGTCATCGATCTTGTACACAAAATAATTTCTGACTATACTGTATATTATATTTATGTAAAAATCTTACAAAGTTTTTAGCTGCTGGAAAAGTCTTCTGATATAGGACTAAAGTAAAACAGAAAGCTAGCTTTACAATTTTTTTTATGACTTTGCCACAATGTCTCACCAAAGCAATGTTATGGTTCTTATTTAGTGTTGCCATGGTGAGATACATAGCTGACAAATACAGAGGTCAGTTCCCAGACCATTGGTATCCTGCAGATCCAATGAGAAGAGCCAGAGTAGATGAATACCTGGAATATCAACACCTCGGAACTCGTCTGCACTACTCATACTTGGGTGTCTACGAGGTATGAAACAAGCAATATGTCATTTCAATAGTCTGCCTCCTCTCCCCCCCCCTCCCCCACCACCCCACTCTCTCCAGTGGCGGAGCTAGGGGTATTGGTCAGGAGGGGCGAGAATGGTCTGTAGCGCTTTCGACACTATCTAAGCGGAGCGCCACCACAGGTTGGCGCGTAGCGTACAGAAATTTTTTGAGTAAAGATACTCCCTAGATCGCTGGAAATGACCCTTTCCGGGCCTGGCTAAATTGCAGATAAATGAAGAATAAATAGGTGTCATCGACAAATTACACCAACAAAATGTGACAAATGTCAATAGGCAGATGAGAGCGCAAAAAAAAGTCAATAATTGCGAATAAGTAAAAAGTGTTAAAGAGCTGAAAAGGGTGCCAGCAGTCCATTTGAGTCCGTCAGGGGGGGGGGGCATCCGCTCCCCTGACTGTATGGACGCTCCGTCACTGACTCTCTCTGCATTATTAACGTTTTTATTTTCAGTGAAATATTTAAAAAAAGAGACTTTGGACAGATTCTTGAAAACTTCTCAAATTACGTCACATAAACCTCAATGCATTTATGCCTTTTGGTTTTAGTGAAGTCTCTGAAGTCTAAGTACCACTATTCCAGTCTGTAAACAGTTCCAGTCTGAATATCAGTTCCAGTAAGAATACCAGTTTTCTAGTCTGATTCCTATCTGAGTACTGGTGTTCCATTCTTAGTACCAGTCTCCCGTGCTGAGTACAAGTCTTCCAGTCTGAGTACTGGTCTTCCAGTCTGAGTTCCAGTTTTCAATTTTAGTACCAGTCTTTCAGTCTGGTTTCCATTCTTCCAGTCTAAGTGTCAGTCTTTCAGTATGAGTACAAGCCTTCCTGGCAGTTTGAGTACCAGTTTTCCAGCCTGAGTGCTGGTCTTCCAGTCTGAGTAGTACTGGTTTTCCAGTCTGAGTACTAATCTTGCAGGACTGTACCAGGTACTCAGTATCAGTGACTTAGAGGTTACCACAGATATGTATTACCCAGGACATGTCCTGTTAATAGTACTTAATTCTATCTTACCCAAGCATGCTGGTGAACTGATAAACTACCTACAAAATGTCCACATTTGTAAGGTAGTTCTAACAAATTTGTAATAAATTCAGTAGCAAAGTTCTCTTGATGATCATTTGACACTCTGGCTACTTTAATTTAAGTACAGAAATGCAAATTGTAAGTAGTAACAATTCTTTTGGCTTTATGTGTTAATTATTATATTAAAAGTACTCTGGATTGAATCATTAACTTCTAATCTGGTACCATTTGCATGTAGGTTACCCGTCAAAATCAAGTTTTCCCAGAAAGTGCAGGGAAACTCCCTCAAAATAGACATCTCCACATATCACCATCTCATCATGGTATCTCTAGAAAAAAAATATGGTAACCTTACCCTGATCATCTTCCAAATCATGGATCAGCTCTCAATTTCATGCATATTAAGCCTAACTACTGTAGTTTGAATTTTAATTACTTTCTTACTTTTATTATTCCATCTAGTTTGAAGATGCTTTAGTTCTTAATTTAACCTTCTTATTTTTACATCAGTGGAAAGCATTGATGAATGGACATTTTTCTGTTTTTTTTTTAATGTCAATTGACATTGTATATGGGGTAGGAATTGCGTTTGTTCACAATCCGTTGCTATTGGTGTCTCTTGGATAAACATTAGGGATTGAAATGTGGTAACAAACAAATCCAATGTTTCTACCAACACGTAAGTCCAAAGTCAGACTGACCAACTTGAAATGGTCAAAATCAATGTTCTTTGTGGGAATTTTTAGCGACCATTTCTCTTGCATTGGTAGGCCATTAAAAAAAAAAGGCCACAAAGAACCACCGAAAGGCTGTTTGGCTGGAAGTGTCATTTTTTCCTCCACCCAGTGAAATTTGAAAATTGCCAAATGTTGGCATTTCTGGCATGTAATTAGCCAAACTGGCAACACTGCACAGTAGCATTAATGAATTGTGAATACTACCGTAAACTACAAGTTAATTGTAAAAGAAATTTAAACGTTTCACTAAATATGTTGCCACTTTTTGTACCGTTTGAGAGTTTTATTCCTAGTATATTTTAATAGATAAATTGCCAAACATCTTCTTACCTCTCTTTGGTCCCTGACAGATCGTGACTCTGGAATGTTTTCATCGAGAACCGTTTGACGGTTTCCCAAAGTTATCGGACTGGATCTGTCGAGTTAGTGAATCACTGAACCCGTACTTGGCAGAGACGCTAGAGGAAACGTTTGCTCTGTCCGGCAGGGAGGTTCCACCAAGATACACTGGCAAGTAGTAGCAGCAATAGGGCTCTCATGAGAGAGGATAGTCTTGAGGAAACATATCTTTTTTAACCAATGCAAGAGGTCCATATTCTATTAGCATCCTGGTGAAATCTCCGTTCAGTTCCTAGGTACTGTTTTTTCGAGATATTAACGTTTGCAGTTGACATGTTCTGTACAAAACGTGTATTTGTTGCAAACAGGTCTGATGAGTGTGTTCCTCTTTCCATCCATCAAACGTACATCTTCCTCTGTCTGGAGTATCTTTTTAAACGATGGGATACGCTAAAGGGAAGCTGCAAGGTTTGGAATTCAAACAATTCTGCCAGTACAACATCATTACTTTACATGATCCAGTTGTCTTTTTGTATTGATTGTATTGCTGACACAGGGTGGTCGCCCATCAGTGGCGTAGCTAGAGGTTTTGGCGCCCGGGTACAAATGTAGAAAATTGCGCCCCCCCCCCCCACTACTGAAAGAAAAAATAAATTGCACGCGAAAAGTTTTGGTTATATATTTCGGGCAAGTCGTTCAGCCCCCCCCCCCCCAAAATCAAATTGTGCTCCTACGCCTATGATATTTCCACCTTTCGAAATCTACTGCCTTGGAACTGTATACTGAAATACCCGAAATTTCCGTGACATGTAGTCATTACAGAATACAGAACAGAACAGAATAAAAAAAAAGGAGAAGACGGTCGAAATGGACTGAAAAGAAATCACAATCTATAAATTTACTAATAAAAACACCTATTTTCAGTTCAGATTTTTATTAATAACTGGAAAATATTCATGCCTGAGGACATACATCAATTTTGTCATGTTTTTCTAAATAAGTGCTTATTTTTTTTACTCTCATTCTCCCATTTCAGCGCCCCCCTAAACCCGGCGCTGGGGGCACATGCCCTCCCTTGACCCCCCCTAGCTACGCCACTGTCGCCCATTTCTCATCTAGCTGATAGACTATAAAGGCTACATCGATTCAGAAAACAGAAAACCCAGCATTTTCACTGATCATGTATATTATAGATCCAGGGAGAAGGTCTACTGGGCCATGACCCTCTCTTTTGAAACCTCTTTGGTACTCAAACTCAGCTACAAACAGTTCTTGGCATGCTCCTTCTTCCAGGAAATCCATCGCTGGGTATCACTACCCTTAATATCTGTAATTTTCTTTGGAGAAGTTTGTGAATCTATGTGCCATAGCCATTGAAAACTTCCATATGAGATATTGCATCATTGATGTACAGGGGGTTGGGATTCAAGTTAGGCAAGTTTTGAACTCTTGTCATCGGATTGTCGGAGTGTTAGCTCGGATTGTTAGCTCAGTGGTTAACGCCGGTGCCTTTCAACTATAAGGTCCCCCGGTTCGAGTCACTCCCAGATTAATGTATGTCGTCCAGTTACAGAGTTGTTGACAATTGACAATTCATAATCATGGAGGTTAAATATGAATGTAAGAGACTGACTTGGGTCAGCTTGCGGCTTTGATAAGCCAATGAGGTTTCTTCGCGAGTTCCTGCTTGCAGGAGGATCTAAAATACATACATACATCATCGGTGAAGGTTTGGAGAGGTCATTGCTACGACAGAATGACCATTGAAACATTTTCTGTCAGACGAGAGGTCAGTTTATAAAATAAGCATCATGGACCAGGACTTTGTATACATTTCCCTGTTATACCTCCTATTTACCACCTCTTGTACTGTTACTGAGAGCAAGAAGAAAAAGGGGAAACAAGCAATTGAGCAGCCAGTGTATGTCACAACTATTTACTGAAATCTTACAAAATTATCAGATTTGGAAATATCATATTTCTTTTTGGAACATGAATGCAGCTGTTAAAAGTATATCTAAAAGTGATAATATAAAACATATTTGTTAGACTTCTACTTTTTATTTTCCTTACCTCTATTTTGTATGATATGATTGCCATGTATATTCCAGTATAGGTATGAGTAAGAGAAGCATTATGGGTGATTAACCCGGCTTCCTATTTGAAATCTTCATTTCTTCTACAGTGTATTGTGGAAACGAGAATACATTCTTTACCCATATTCGACCCCGCTACCTAGTTGAACCCAGATGCCCGGAGGCCTGCCCCATCCCCCTTTACTCTTACCCTTTCCTCGGGACTGATGCTAATGAATATGCTTGACTAAAAAATTCTTGCCACAGATTAAGTTACAGGAACCACTGTAAAGAACAGTTTAAGAAGTTGTTCCAAAACCATGATTACTATTGAACCCTTCCTTAACAATGTGATTTTGTAGTGGTGAAAGCTTCATTCAATTCCTACAATGACTTTTTGGTTTCGATGATAATCGTAACCTTTGCATTCATGATGGCGTGTGTGTTTGTGACGCCCAGCTTGTAAACACGATATCTGAAGAAAGGAAGATCGACAATTTTATATTTGGTGTGTAGAAGTACCACATTAAGTACAAGAAGCTTATTTTTTTATGGAGGTCAAAGGTCATTGGGGGTCACCAGTGATCAAATTGTGAAAATGTTGTAAACACGATATCTCAAGAAGATGAGCTTAGGCAAATCTCATGTATATGAACCACATTGAGTACAAAAAGCCTATTGTTCTTGGTAAATGTCAAAAGTCATTTGGGGTCATCAGAGGTCAAAATATGAAAACCTTGTAAACATGATATCTCAATGTTGAAAGCTTGGGCGGATCTCATACTTAGTATGAAGGTGTATAACATTGAGTAAAAGCAGCCTATTGATTTTGGTGGAGGTCAAAGGTCATTTGAAGTAAAATGCCAAACACTTCACTTCCCTCTTACCTGTTTCTGTACACATGCACCTTCCTATATCGCATGGGAGCTTGGACAGATCGCATATTAGGTATGTAATTGTACCACATTGAGTACAAGAAACCTTAATTTGTGGGCGGAGGTCAATGATCGTTTGAGTTCACCAGGGGTCAAATTGTGAAAACCATGTTTTACACAATATTTCAACAAGGACAGATGTCATATTTAGTATGTTGAATTGTTGATGTATCACATTTAGCACAAAAAGTCTTTTGTTGAGGTCAATGGTCATTTCAGGACAGCATGTGTCATTGTCAGTTTATTGTTTGTCACATCACACTGCTTTTCACTGTATTACTAAGATCTAGTATGTTGTAAACCCTCACTATACATTGCGTCAGATTAATGAAGAAAACTGCTCATGTTACATCATCGAAACCACAATGAAATTTGTCATCTTGGTTTTTGGCTGTGTTCATTTAAATTAAGGTAATAATTTTTGTACCGGAAGTAAATTATACTTGAAGCAAACAAATGTACGTGATGCCTCGGAGAAGCATATTTCCATAAAACATTTTTTTCATCAGAATATTTGCCGGATGATATTCATATATATATATATATATATATATATATATATATATATATATATATATATATATATATCTATTTTTATAGTCTACACGTGAAACGTAAATTATCATTAGAACAGTATCTTTATAAAATGTCAAATTTCAGTTCCCAAGAATAATGTGAGCAGAACCCTGGAAACATTTTCAATTGAAACGAATGTAAATGTGGGAAATGACCTTTGAAGTTTTATTTCGGTAATTTTTTGTTTTTGGTTTGGAGGAGAGCTAATCGATGGGGGCATAATTGATTGCCTATACACGAATTAACGTTGTCCGGTTAAATTGAAATTGGGATGAATCAATATTTGAAGCAAAAGTAAATACAATTAATTTACACTGTCCTTAAATCGTGAGTAAACAATCTTACAGTTTGTGTCAAATTTCCAGACTTTACATTTCTCAGTTTACCAACACAATGTATTTCCAATGTTTGCGAATGACCAAATTTGACAATCAGTGTAATTGCTTTTTAGGTTGCCAACCAAAATTGGACAGCATGTGACCATTTTGTCTCTGGCATATCGAGAACGGCCAGTAGCGTTGAAACTTAAAATTCAACTTCCAAAATTTGTGCTTTACACACGATTGCTGTCATATTGAACACCGTCTGATTTGATGTGAACATTTAGGAGAATAATACTTTTAGTCACGTTTTGGGTTATAGCTCGACTTGGAACAAACCGTTAGTGGTCGGTGGCAACGAGGGACTGGGGAAGGTTCCCCATCGGATGATGTTTGCCCCCCCCCCCCCCATAGTCTCCAATCGACTCCGGTAAAACAAAACTAAAGCCTTTCCGCCGTGAATTAACCTTTGAAGTGCCATTCATGCAGTTATTCTGGTATCGCCAATCACAAAGCAGTATATATAGCTATAGCGTGTTGCCCTACAACGCGGACCAGAGAGAAAACATTGCCGACAGATTTAATATACAAATGTTGCAAACTTAAACTGTCTTCACTTCACTTCACCCCACAACCCCCTCCCTCCCCCCCCCCCCAAGAAAACTGATTATAATTAATGTGCCACTGAATAACTTGCCTTGAGCCTAAGCATAACATATCTCAGACTGAGCGATCATTGGAGGAAGTGACCATTTGTGGGCCGCAGTTCCATCTAACATATTTTGGGACTATTCTGATTTATCCTAAAGTTCATCGATCAAAATCCCCTCCCAACCGGACCACCCCCCCCCCCCACTCCCCACAACATCCATACAAAGTAGGGGTTTATTTTTGCTATTAAACTTTTGCCGGCAGACAAGTCGCTGGAAAAAGGTAAGAATTTAGAGCAAAACTTTCAGAAATAGTCAGTAGGATTTTCTTCAGGCCAGAAAAAAAAGAAAAGGAAAAAGACACATTCTAATGTAGACCTAATCGTCTTTTAAGAAGCCATAACTACCAACTCATGACATGGACCCTCTTGCAACTAAATCACACAAGCATGACACAGCAGATTCAAGTGTCTGCCCGGTGCGTACTTGAACCAGGGAGCTGCTACTCTAGCAGCTCCCTGCTTGAACAACATAGATTTATTTACACACAGTGGTACAGTATACGCCGATGTGTGTGTGGAATCATACAGCTTTTAGTTGACCTAGACTCCGTTGTGTGCTAAAGCGTTGAAGCGTCAGTGTTCAATATAATAGTGTTTGGTGTGCGAAGCATTTCACCAGAGCTCAGTAAACATTCAATACGGTAGAAGAATTCAACTCAACATGGCGCTACAGTTTTACTACAATCCGATATCTTGTCCATCGAGATCTGTTCGAATCTTTCTAAAGAAAACTGGTATACTGGTGGAAGAGCATATTATAGATCTGTCTTCAGGTATGATACGGTAGTATATAATAAGTGGTATATAATATATATAGTGCAGTATATTGTATATAGTATATATATAGGTCTATCATATAGACTAGCAGGTACCGGTAGGTCGGAAATGCCCATGTCTATAGATTATTCATAATTGTCATACACGCACACTTCAGCAATCGTTAGGTGTGGATATACACAGCAGGCTAGTATGTTCAGCACGAGTACAACAGCACTATAAGTATACGGTATAGGAGTATTGTACATGTTTAAATTTCCCCCCTGTTACTGAATAAAAGTATTTGGAGAACAAGTCTGCTCAAAGCACGTGTATGTCATTTTTGCATTAGCTCCAATATATGAGTAGGCTACGAGTTTATAGGTAAGTTACGGGGGTGGGGGGGGGGTCGTGTGTGCGTGGTGGGGGGGGGGTTGTGTGTGTTTTTGCAGAAATCCTTGGTTCAATGTAATATTGACAATAAATTAAAGCATGTAAGCTAGTCAGTTCATTTTTTGGAGACTCAGTTTTGTCTCAGTAATGGTTTGATATATGGGTATCGTATACTGGCATTGATCGTGGATGAATAAAAACATAAGTATATAGCCTGATTATTCCTAATATATGAAAAATCCGGATTGATGCGGTTTGTTATATACTAGTGAGTCCAGGGGCATAGCGAGGAATTTGCCAAGGGAGGGGCGAAAACGGTAGCAGCTGTAGCAAGGCTATCCTAAGCGTAGCGCCACCATGAGTTGGCGCGAAGCGTACAAGAAAATGTTGGCCGAAAATGCCTCCCAGATCGCTGGAAGTGACACTTTCCAGGCCTTGTTAGTTGCATCTAAGCATTTTCTATTTTGAAATTACTAGCGATATCATAAAAAAAAAGTACAAAAATATGCTCAAGGGGGGCGGTTGCCCCATTCGTCCCCCCCCCCTTCCTTGGCTACGCGCCTGAATGAGTCTCCCCTCGCGAGGTTGTGCGTTTAACGAACATCTCAATTTAGTTAGTTGTATTTAATCTCTATATCCTTCCATCTCCGTATATAATAACTGTGTGCACATATAACTTAGCTAAAGTGATGATGCTGTTATACACGCGCTCAGCCCGGCTCCAGGAGTAACAGAAATACCGGTTCATAGCCATGGCAGTTTAAAGTTCCCGCTGTTTATCAGTTGGATCATAAAGATTGTCAATTATAGCAGCCGATCCGCAAGTTTTTAGGCTCACCTTGAGGAATGCGTCACGACTGCTTCAGTTACCAATGCCTAATTACCTCACTGCAGCCTTCGTACTCATAATAATTAATGAAAGCTAGCTTGGACTATGGATTGATGTTAAAACCATAATAACAATTCATCGATCTCCGTCTACAAGTTCCGAAAACTGTAGAAGAAATTGTCGACGTCTGGGGAAATCCCGCGCGACCCACCGTAAAAATAGAAAATGTTACGAGGATGTGATTATTATAAGCTATAGGGCGAGATATGATTTTCCAATCAACAGAACCCATGCATTATATACCCTGCCTCTATCTGATTATTTTGTTCTCATTAATCTGAATCCAGTTTCAGCTTCGGTCAGTACTGAGTGAGCCGGTGAAGGGGAGGCAGGGAGGGGACTTGGCGGACCAGCCTTGCAACATATGTTTTTACATTATATATGTGTACAGGTTAACGCTATAGTGGAATAAACTTCAACGTTTAAATAAGTGTTATGTTCAAATATAATTTCTCTACAGATGAACAACACTCTCCTGAGTTTCTGAAAATTAATCCGCGTCATTGCGTCCCGGTCCTGAAAGACGGCGACTATATTCTCACTGAAGGGTAAGTCAATTTAAGTCGCTAAGAGAGCATGCATGCATGCTTAGAGTCTTCAAACTTGAACAAATACAAGTTTCTTGAAAATGAGAGATAGGCCTATATCAAAACTAAATTAATTCGGTAGAAAATGAGAGAGCAAGGCTATGTACTATATATAACCATGCACCAAGAGTTTAATTCTAGTTTGTAATATTTTCCGTACAGTTATAAAATATATAAAACTTTGGAAAAAAAATTAAACAAAAGTGGCCGAAAACGATTCTTTCCAAACAGGCCCACAAAATGACCAAACTCGACGTATGATAACAACTTTCACTCGTTCTTATCCCAACACATTGCAATATATAAAGCCACATGGCTGAGTTATGCTTTGAAGAACTATATACTGACAGAAAGAAGACATAACTTTTTTTTTATCGAAATTTAAGAACGTGGTGAACTGACCTCAAATGACATTTAAACTTGCTCAAAACACATCAGTCCACAAATGCATATATGTATTTATTATCTGTACAATTTTCTCCACATTTAAAAGCAGTTAAAATTTCAACCCCCCAAAAAGTTAAAATTATATGTCTATAAAGGTGAGTCATCTACCATGTATTTACTTGTCGTCGTCGTGATGATTATGCTTCCATTTTTGTCTTTTCTTACAATTTTCTATATTTTATATAATTGTCCCTTTTCATAATTTTGCCATTTTCCCCTCTCCATCAGTTGGGCTATCCTTTTCTATGTGATTGAGAAATTTTCAAAGGATATCGATGATCATTGGTACCCCAAAGATTTGAGAAAAAAATCAAGAGTGAACGAATATCTTTCGTACCACGATGGAAGCACCAGACAACTGTTTGGCAAAGTTTTTCGAGATGAGGTATATATATATATAGTTTCGTTTCGGTTATTTTAAATTTAATGTGGTTTTCAACTTTGCTAGGTTTTAAACATCGTTCATATTATAATATGGAGAGATTTACCCTTTTCCGTTACCTGGACATGCTCTACTCAGTGGCGGATTGGCCTACCCTGCTCGGAACCTGTGCGTCATTTGGTCCGAAGCCCCGAAGGTGCAAATTTCCTCTTTGCGCCAAATGCGCCGATTCCATCTTTGCGCCAAATCCGCTGCTTGTTTCAGAGCCGGCGGTTGGATCACTGAGAAATTCGAAAGCAATCTATGGCCCAGTCCGCTACTGGCCGTACGCCCCCCCCCCTTCTTCGCCTTCGCATTTACTTATTACCAACGTGTCCTGTACCCGCCGACTTCCACAAGTTGAAAGGTTAATGTGCATATAGGTATAGCCCCATCATTTATAGATAGGTGTACTAAAGGAAAACTACATAAACCTACAAACAACCATATTTACTAAAGATAAACTTTGTTCTTTGTTGTATGTACCATTTTGCAGTATCTTTCCAAAATGCGCTCATATTGTAAACCTTCGTCAGAAGAAGATGCCAAAGAAAACGTGAAGCAGATGGAGTACGTAGCAAGCCAACTCCAGGATACCTTCCTAAAGGATCAAAAGTTCCTATGTGGTGACGAAATATCCATTGCTGATATCCTAGCCCTTGCCGAGGTAAAAATAAGAAAGAAGGAAGAAATAATAAAGTTATAAGGCCTGATCTCAGTTTGTATTCTGTAAAATTTTGTTTTTCTTTTTAGAAGTGTAGAAAATTGAGAGTTCGTGTCATTATTAACATAATAAACAAAAGGAATAAATCTACTTAATGACAATGGGGGGTGAACGACGGTGGTGACAGGTATCCCGTTATTACATGTCCGTCCACACTATTCACCTCACCTCATGGTAGGACGGTCGCTACACCAGGGGTTCCCTAACTGGGGTGCATGAACATGATACTTGATCTTCACGAAGCACTGTTATGAGTATTATAGTATAATAATGACTCAGATCGTGTCCCGAAAAGTTGGGGGTTCGTGGACAACTCTGACATCCACAGAGGGGTTCGTGGGGGGGGGGGATAAAGCTACTGTAGGGACACCCTGGTCTACACTAAGCATACACTCTCGAAAATTTGATTTATTTAATTCTCCATTGATAATCCACGATATATTTCTCTCTGTTTGTATAAACACCGGACCGGATATTGTCCACACATTTCTTCCTTCTTTCAACACTCATGCATATACATATATATTATGCAAATACAGGTCATACAACCAACACTATCCGGTCGGGATACCACCAAAAACCACCCCAAACTGGCAGCCTGGGTCGAACGCGTCAAGGAAAGTCTGAATCCAGAGTTTGATGAGGTCTACAAACAATTCTATGAGATCCGAAAAAATTTTATGGCCAGCTCTGACCCTTCGACCTCTATTGAACGCAAAGTTATCCAGCAGATGTCATCATAGACCATCAATGACAGACAGATAATAGTTCGGAAAATCTGGCGTATTTCTTATTGCCAAATTGTAGAAATGTAGACCAATATATGACTTACATTTTTAGTTACGTAATAAACGGATAGTTAAATAACACTTCATTTGTAGTAGTAGAGTTTCGCGAGGTTTCAATGAACTTCTGACCTCAGCCTGCAGGGTTTTCGAGAGCCAGATCGGACTGCGGGGACAATAATTTATGTCACTGTAGTCCGTTTTTGAAATCTCCCAATTTTAATCAATTCTTCCTATATTTATGAAAAGGAGAATACATTATCCTTTCTTCCAGACTTCCTATAATTGACCCGGGCCCGGACTGTACCCCCCCCCCCCCCACCACCCCTTCATCTCCTTTCGTCAAACATGTGTGTCCGAAACTGTAGCGAATAATATGTGATTTGACGGTAGAATCCAATGCAGACAATTTCTTGTAGCACAAACGTAATGTAATCTAATGTATTAATGATATAATTTTATTACATAGTTTGCTTCGTTTTCAAGTGTTTCATAAGTTTACGCTTAACTTCATCGTTTCTTGTGCTTTTTTGGTGGCTTAAAGTAAGGAATTACATTCCTGCTGCCTGTGTATAACATACACGTGTGCCTATGCCATCTGTGACGTCACAAAACGTTTGATAACATTTTGTATTACATTTTAAGTTAAGATATAAATTTGGAAGCGTTCTTTCAGCTGAAAACTTTGTTTATATTTACATTTGCAACAAACAAAACAAGTTTCCTACATTCCGAAAGAATGTCAGTTTCTCTTTCTATTTTAGTGGGTAAATTATATTCCATATGATAAATTTGTTGAAGACAATTAACCTCTCAAGTTCCTACTTTTAGTAACCATTAATATTAATAGACTTTCTTCGTCCACTCGCTGCATAACCTTCTGTGCATGTATAACCATATTACATTCATAAATGTGTCAACTAACACGTAGAATTATTTTAGAACATTTTAAAAAGAAATTACAATATATCTCAATTTCTGTAAAGTACTCACATCTGTGTAGACAACTTTCGTTCCTCTTTTTCTCGTTGTCTTGAGAGTTTGTGTTCTCAGACATTACCTTCACCCCCACCCCCAACACCCTCTTTCTCTCTGTACCCTCCCGTATTTTATTGCAAAATATACGTTAATCGTTCATTAATTCGTTTGAACAATTACCAGAATTTTTTTAAACCATGCCCTTTCATTTGTCAAAAATTAACATTGATGGCGAGATGGAGAGCATATGTTCATAACTCACTGACAAAAGTAGTTTTAACAAAGAATTAAATATTATTACGTATAGTACCAATTTACGTCCAAGCACCCCTTACAAAATGGAACCATACCACCACGGACGATGTGCTATAGAAACACCTTCATCAAACGCACTACACCGAAAAAAAGATCATGCGTACGGGGCACGTGCACCCCCCAAAAGATCGTGCCCCACAGGTCCCCCCAGATGCGACTTTTAGTGTTAAAAAATCTCAAACAAAAACTTTATCTGCTTCAATTAAAAACACAAATATCGGACAGAATAAGCCCAAAATTTTTTGGAACATAAACTTTCTAAAATTTGCAAAATACAGCACCAGATTGCATCTAAGGAACCTCAATTAAAAGGGGGAACACCCCTCACCTTAGACCCCTCCCCCAGGACGGCATTCACAAATAAACATTCTGCCCCCCCCCCCCTAATTAAGTGCTGTGCTCCCCAAGATTGAAATGTCTGGCAACGCCACTGCCAACCAGAATTTGCAACATGCATCATATCACAGAATTTGAAGTATAAACAACTCTACCGCTGGATAAAACATTAATGTGTCCGGGCCCTGGTTTAACAGAAAGTAAGGTAACCCGGCCAGTCTCGGTCTTTTGGCTAAGATAATAAATGTTTAACATCTATTCCCTTCCCAGGGAACCGTGATACACATTTCACATAACATCGCCATAATCACACGGTCACAGTCTTGATGACGTAATTAGGGGACTGAGGAGCTGGCATAAGAGTGGTTTTCGTACCAATCTCTTTCTTTCGTGACTTTTCTTTCAAAAGAAGAAGGAAAAAGGATCACATAACGTTTTTCTTACGTTTGATTGGCAATTTACAAAGCCTAATACCGAGTATTACTAAGGAAGTATCATTGGAAATAATACAGTAAGACACGACGTGGGCCGGATTAACCAGCACGCTAATATATCACTAATATTATAAGGTTATAGTTCTTCCGCCCTCACTATTAATATCCATTATGTTCAGATTCGCAAATGGGTTTGAGAGTGTTTCTAAGATTGAATAAATTTTCAACTAGTAATTGTTTTTTTCCCCATTACACGTGTGAGAAATACAGTATCAAAAGAAACATTTGTTCCGCACAATAATCAGAAAGATCCCGAGATTCCGAAATATATACCTCTTTGGAGGGTTATAATGAAATTTGTTGGTTCAAATCTGCTGAAAATGATCTGTCAAATTTCAATTGGTGTCCTCGTTTTGATACCCAAACTTCCAATTGGATACTACATCTGAACGAAGTGTTAGGCCTTAGCATCCCCCCCCCCCCAATACGATTCGGGACTACACCGAAGCTACATTTTTCACACAATGAATGAAAAGTTACTAAGTTTTTAATTCATTCAATTTGATACCATGAGGTTGTCATGAATTTATGTGCCATGGTGATGGCACGTCGATATATGTTATTTGTATGCAAAATAAAACTGTAGGCTACCCCTCCAGAGTAACTTCAATCAAGTTCACACATGTGCTTCCACATCAGCCTGCAAGAACTTTTGCTCTCAACGAATGAAATGTGTCACTGAACTTAATTTCAACAATCGGTGACTTGAGCAAGTTGCATGAGTGTGTCCTTGTTGTCAACCCGAACAGATATTCCTTCTTTGAGTTTATCCCTTCTAGGTGGTGGAAAATTTAAAAATTACTTTTAATAACTTTTAACTACCTACAAAATGTCCACATTTGTAAGGTGGTTCTAACAAATTTGTAATAAATTCAGTAGCAAAGTTCTCTTGATGATCATTTGACACTCTGGCTACTTTAATTTAAGTACAGACATGCAAATTGTAAGTAGTAACAATTCTTTTGGTCTTATGTGTTAATTATTATATTAAAAGTACGCTGGATTGAATCATTAACTTCTAATCTGGTACCATTTGCATGTAGGTTACCCCTCAAAATCAAGTTTTCCCAGAGAGTGCAGGGAAACTCCCTCAAAATAGACATCTCCACATATCATCATCTCATCATGGTTTCTCTAGAAAAAAAATATGGTAACCTTACCCTGATCATCTTCCAAATCATGGATCAGCTCTCAATTTCATGCATATTAAGCCTAACTACTGTAGTTTGAATTTTAATTACTTTCTTACTTTTATTATTCCGTCTAGTTTGAAGATGCTTTAGTTCTTAATTTAACCTTCTTATTTTTACATCAATGGAAAGCATTGATGAAAGGACATAATAACCCCAAAGAAAAGGAAAAACTGGAATTAAATGTCAAGAAAATTACACATATTGTCCAGAAGACATTCTTAGGTGATCAGAAATTCCTCTGCGGAAATGAAATAAGTGTGGCCGACATCTTTGCTGCAAATGAGGTAAACATTTTGTATTCTTAAGAAGAGCTTGTCACATTTGAAAGTTTATCCTGAAATGTTTTTTTAAGGATGTCTTTAATAAATAATTTAGGCTTCTTTAGAGTTTCTGTCATTTTGTTCACATATTGGAAACACATTGCAGAGAGGAGGAAATCTTTTAGTTTTGTTAAACGATTTCCCAGTATACTGTTTCCCTGTGATGGGGGAAAAAAGGATGTTAGTAATATGAAAAATATTTGTCATAAAGAATATGTCAACACATAGGAGCAGGGTTGCCGGATTTTTCTGACGCAACCGCCCAGATTGGCGGCCAAATCGGGTGAAAAAATGCAAAATACGAATTTTCTGTTTTTTTTTTTAATGTCAGTTGACATTGTATAGTGGGTAGGAATTGCGTTTGTTCACAATTCGTTGCTATGGGGGTCTCTTAGATGAACATTAGGGACTGAAATGTGGTAACAAACAAATCCAATGTTTCTACCAACACGTAAGTCCAAAGTCAGACTGACCAACTAGAAATGGTCAAAATCAATGTTCTTTGTGGGAATTTTTAGCGACCATTTCTCTTGCATTGGTAGGCCATTAAAAAAAAAAGGCCACAAAGAACCACCGAAAGGCTGTTTGGCTGGAAGTGTCATTTTTTCCTCCACCCAGTGAAATTTGAAAAATGCTAAATGTTGGCATTTCTGGCATGTAATTAGCCAAACTGGTAACACTGCACAGTAGCATTAATGAATTGTGAGTACTACCGTAAACTACAAGTTTATTGTAAAAGAAATCAAAACGTTTCACTAAAAATGTTGCCACTTTTTGTACCGTTTGAGAGTTTTATTTCTAGTATATTTGGGATGAATTGCCGAACATCTTCTTACCTCTCTTTGGTCCTGACAGATCGTGACTCTGGAATGTTTTCATCGAGATCCGTTTGACGGTTTCCCAAAGTTATCGGACTGGATCTGTCGAGTTAGTGAATCACTGAACCCGTACTTGGCAGAGACGCTAGAGGAAACGTTTGCTCTGTCCGGCAGGGAGGTTCCACCAAGATACACTGGCAAGTAGTAGCAGCAGTAGGGTTCTCATGAGAGAGGATAGTCTGGAGGAAATATATATTTTTAACCATGCAAGATGTCCATATTCTATTAGCATCCTGGTGAAATCTCCGTTCAGTTCCTAGGTACTGTTTTTTCGAGATATTAACGTTTGCAGTTAACATGTTCTGTACAAAACGTGTATTTGTTGCAAACAGGTCTGATGAGTGTGTTCCTCTTTCCATCCATCGAAAGTACATCTTCCTCCGTCTGGAGTTTCTTTTTAAACGATGGGATACGCTAAAGGGAAGCTGCAAGGTTTGGAATTCAAACAATTCTGCCAGTGCAACATCATTACTTTACATGATCCAGTTGTATTTTTGTATTGATTGTATTGCTGACACAGGGTGGTCGCCCATCAGTGGCGTAGCTAGAGGTTTTGGCGCCCGGGTACAAATGTAGAAAATGGCGCCCCCCCCCCCACTACTGAAAGAAAAAATAAATTGAGCGCGAAAATTTTTGGTTATATATTTCGGGCAAGTCGTTATAGCCCCCCCCCCCCCCCCCCAAATCAAATTGTGCTCGTACGCCTATGATATTTCCACCTTTCGAAATCTACTGCCTTGGAACTGTATACTGAAATACCCGAAATTTCCGTGACATGTAGTCATTACAGAATACAGAACAGAATAAAAAAAAAGGAGAAAACGGTCGAAATGGACTGAAAAGAAATCACAATCTATAAATTTACTAATAAAAACATCTACATTCAGTTCAGATTTTTATTAGTAACTGGAAAATATTCATGCCTGAGGACATACACCAATTTTGTCATGTTTTTCTAAAAAGTGCTTATTTTTTTTACTCTCAGTCTCCCATTTCAGCGACCCCCTAAACCCGGCGCTGGGGGCACATGCCCTCCCTTGACCCCCTAGCTACGCCACTGTCCCCCATTTCTCATCTAGCTGATAGACTATAAAAGCTACATCGATTCAGAAATCAGAAAACCCAGCATTTTCACTGATCATGTACACTATAGATCCAGGGAGTAGGTCTACGGGGCCACGACCCTCTCTTTTGAAACCCCTTTGGTACTCAAAATCAAGCTACAAACAGTCCTGAGCATCCTCCTTTTTCCAGGAAATCCATCGCTGCATAAACTACCCGTTTATATCTGTAATTTTCTTTGGAGCAGTTTGAGAATCTATGTGCCATAGCCATTTAAAACTTCCATATGAGATATTGCATCATCGATGTACCGGGGGTTGGGATTCAAGTTAGGCAAGTTTTGAACTCTTGTCATCGGTGAAGGTTCGGAGAGGTCATTGCTACGACAGAATGACCATTGAAACATTATCTGTCAGACAAGAGGTCAGTATATAAAATAAGCATTATGGACCAGGACTTTGTATACATTTCCCTGTTATACCTCCTTTTTACCACCTCTTGTATATACTGTTACTGAGAGCAAGAAGAAAAGGGCCCTTTTCCCGGGGAAAAAGCAATTGAGCAGCAAGTGTATGTCACAACTATTTACTGAAATATTACAAAACTATCAGATTTGGAAATTTCATATTTCTTTTCTAACATGAATGCAGCTGTTAAAAGTATATCTAAAAGTGATAATATAAAATATATATTTGTAAGACTTTACTTTTTTATTTTCCTTACCTCTGTTTTCGATGATATGGTTGCCATGGTATGAGTACGAGAAGCATTATAGGTAATTAACACGGCTTCCTATTTGAAATCCTCATTTCTTCTATAGTATATTGTGGAAAGGAGAATACATTCTTTATCCATATTCGACCCCGCAACCTTTTTGAACCCAGATGCCCGGATGCCTGCCCCCCCCCCTCCCTCTTTACTCTAACCCTTTCCTCTGGACTGATGCTAATGAATATTCTTGACTAAATAATTCTCGCCATAGACTAAGTTACAGGAACCATTGTAAAGAACAGTTTAAGAAGTTGTTCCAAAACCATGATAACCCTTCCTTAACAATGAGATTTTATAGTGGTGAAAGCTTCATTCAATTCCTACAATGACTTTTTGGTTTCGTTGATAATCGTAACCTTTACATGATGGCGTGTGTGTGTGCGTTTGTGATGCCCAATTTGTAAACAAGATATCTGAAGAAGGGAAGGTCGCCAATTTTATATTTGCTATGTAGAAGTACCACATTGAGTTCAAGAAGCATATTTTTTTTGTGGAGTTCAAAGCTAGGTCATTGGAGGTCACCATGGACCAAATTGTGAAAATCTTGTAAACACGATATCTCAAAAAGATAAGCTTGGGCAAATCTCTTTTTTAATATGTATATGAACCACATTGAGTACAAAAAGCCTATTGTTTTTGGTGAAAGTCAAAGTCATTTGGGGTCATCAGAGGTCAAAATATGAATACAATGTAAACATGATACCTCAATATTGAAAGCTTGGGCGGATCTCATACTTAGTATGAAGGTGTATAACATTGAGTAAAAGCAGCCTATTGATTTTGGTGGAGGTCAAAGGTCATTTGAAGTAAAATGCCAAACACTTACCTCACTTCCCTCTTACCTGTTTCTGTACACACGCACCTTCCAAAACATAATATCGCATGGGAAGCTTGGACAGATCGCATATTAGGTATGTAATTGTACCACACTGAGTACAAGAAACCTTAATTTGTGGGCGGAGGTCAATGGTCGTTTGAGTTCACCAGGGGTCAAATTGTGTAAACCATGTTTTACACAATATTTCAACAAGGACAGATGTCATATTTAGTATGTTGATGTATCACATTTAGTAAAAGAAGTTTGTTGTTGCGGTCAATGGTCATTTCAGGACAGCCTGTGTCATTGTGAATTTATTGTTTGTCACATCAAACTGTTTTTCACTGTTTTCTAAGATCTAGTATGTATATTGTAAACCCTCACTATACATTACGTCAGATTAATGATGAAAACTGCTCATGTTTCATCATCGAAACCACAATGCATTTTACATTCTGATTTTATGCTGTGTTCATTTAAATTAAGGTAATAAGTTTTGTACCGGAAGTAAATTATACTTGAAGCAAACAAATGTACGTGATGTACGTAATTTGAAGTTTTATTTCGGTAAGTTTTTTTTTGTTTGGCGGAGAGCTAATCGATGGGGGCATAATTGATTGCCTACACGAATTAACGTTGTCCGGTTAAATTGACATTGGGATGAATCAATATTTGAAGCAAAAGTAAATACAATTAATTTACACTGTCCTTAAATCGTGAGTAAACAATCTTACAGTTTGTGTCAAATTTCCAGACTTTACATTTCTCAGTTAACCAACTGAAAATGCATTTCCAATGTTTGCCAATGACCAAATTTGACAATCAGTGTAATTGCTTTTTAGGTTGCAAACAAAGAAGGACAATATGTGACCATTTTGTATCCGGCATATCGAGAACGGCCAGCAGCGTTGAAACTTAAAATTCAAAGTCCGAAATTTGTGCTTTACACACGATTGCTATCACTGTTGAACACCGCCTGATTTGATGTGAACATTTAGGAGAATAATACTTTTAGTCACGTTTTGGGTTATAGCTCGACTTGGAACAAACCGTTAGTGGTCGGTGGCAACGAGGGACTGGTGAAGGTTCCCCATGATGATGTTTCCCCCCTCCTATAGTCCCCAATCGACTCTAGTAAAACAAAGCTAAAGCCTCTCCGACCGTGAATTAACCATTGGAGTGCCATTCATGCAGTTATTCTAGTACCGCCACGGGAGATGACAAAGCAGCATCTAGCTATAGCATGTTGCCCTACAACGCGGACCAGAGAGAAAACATTGCCGACAGATTTAATATACAAATGTTGCAAACTTAAATTGTCTTCACTTCACCCCCAACCCCATCCCTCCCTCCCCCAAGAAAACTGATTATAATTAATGTGCCACTGAATAACTTGCCTTGAGCCAAACCATTGAACATATTTCAGACAGTTAATCACTTAGCGTTTGGAGGAAGGGATAATTTGGGGGCCGCAGTTCATCTAACATATTCTGATTTATCCTTAAGTTCATCATAACCCCTTCCCCACCCAAATTCCCCTCCCCACTCCCCATAACATCCATACAAAGTAGGGATTTATTTTCGCTATTAAAGTTTTGCCTGCAGACAAGTTGCTGGAAGAGGTAAGAATTTAGAGCAAAACTTTCAGAAAAATTCAAACGGATTTTCTTCAGGCTAGCAAAAAAAGAAAAGAAAAAGACACATTATAGTGTAGACCTAATCGGCTTTTAAGAAGCCATATATGGCTTAGCTATAGCTACCAATTCATGGACTCCCATGCAACTAAATTACACAAGCATGACACAGCAGATTCAAGTTTCTGACCCGTGCGTACTTGAACAATAGATTTATTTACACACAGTACAGAGTGTGGAATCATACAGCTTTCAAAATTAATTGACCTACACTTCGTTGTGTGCTAGAGCGTTGAAGCGTAAGTGTTCGATATAATATTAGTGTCTGTATGTAAAGCTTGATGTGCGAAGCATTTCCGCCAGAGCTCAATAAACATTCAATACGGTGGAAGAATCCAACTCAACATGGCGCTACAGTTTTACTACTATCCGTTATCTATGCCATCGAGATCTGTTAGGATCTTTCTAAAGAAAACTGGGCTACTGGTGGAAGAGCATATTATAGATCTGTCTTCAGGTATGATACGGTAGTCTATAATATGTGGTATATAATATATATAGTATATTGTATATATTATCATATATAGGTCTATCATATAGACTAGCAGGTATAGGTCGCATATGCCCATGTCTATAGATAATTCATAATTGTCATACACGCACACTTCAGCAATCGTTAGGTGTGCATATAAATAGCAGGCTAGTATGTTCAGCACGAGTACAACAGCACTATAAGTATACGGTATTGGAATACTGTAGGCCGTATACATGTTTAAATTTCCCTCCAGTCTGGGCATTGAATAAAAGTATTTGGAGAACAAGGCTGCTCAAAGCACGAGTACGTCATTTTTGCATTAGCTCCAATATATGAGTACGAGTTTTATAGGTAAGCTACGTATCATAAAGGACTACTACATCATGGCCTTAATACATTGATGCATACAACAGAGCACGGGTAGTCTGTTTACCTTTTTCTTTTTGTTATAATTGATGTTGTTTTGATTTGTTATTTAAGTTTTTAATTGTTGTGTGTATGTGTGTGTGTGGCCTGAAGCCTGGGGGGGGGTCGTTTTGCGTTGGTGGGGGGGGGGTTGTTTTAGCAGGAATCCTTGGTTCAATGTAATATTGACAATAGATTAAAGCATGTAGGCTAGTCAGTTAATTTTTTTTTAGAGAATCAGTTTTATCTCAGTAATGGTTTGATATGGGTATCGTATAGCTGGCAAATATACCTCCCAGATCGCCGGAAATAACACTTCCCAGACCCAACGATGCTCTCAAACCTCCTTAAATTTTAGATCTCATGGCTTAGAAATTTAGTTTGGGGAAATACATGGGCGTCTGCAGAAAAAAAAAAAATCAGGGGACAAATAAACCAAGTAGACTTTTTGTGTACGATGGGGTCCTCTCCCAGAAAACAATTAGGCCTATAGACTGCCGCAAATGCGATTTCCGTCCAATATTTTACAACTGTACATAAATTTAATAAAATGAGAACTGCTGCGTGTCATTTGCACAATGCTGGGGTGCGCCAAAGTTCAATACAGGGGAATTTGAAATGCAGCGTTTGGTCAAGTCATAATTGGTGGGGACACGGTATATCATATCCCCACTACTGAAAAAGTTGGTGGGG
Source organism: Apostichopus japonicus (assembly GCF_037975245.1). NCBI lineage: Eukaryota > Metazoa > Echinodermata > Holothuroidea > Aspidochirotida > Stichopodidae > Apostichopus > Apostichopus japonicus. The sequence goes on along the minus strand of NC_092575.1, from coordinate 18,630,942 downwards.
ACGCGTGCACGCTATCCTCCACCCGGATCTGCGTACATGGGCGGACCAGCCTTGCAACATATGTTTTTACAATTATATATGTGTACAGGGTAACGCTAGTGGAATAAACTTCAACGTTTAAATAAGTGTTATGTTCAAATCTAATTTCTCAAAAGATGAACAACACTCTCCTGAGTTTCTGAAAATTAATCCGCGTCATTGCGTCCCGGTCCTGAAAGAGGGCGACTTTGTTCTCACTGAAGGGTAAGTCAATGTAAGTCGCTAAGGGAGTATACGTTTCTTGAAAATGAGAGATGGGCCTATCAAACTAATTTAATTCGGTAGAAAATGAGGGAGCAAGGCTATGTACTATATATAACCATGCACCAAGAGTTTAATTCTAGCTTTGTATTATGTACAGTTATAAAATATACTTTGAAAAAAATAAACAAAAGTGGCCGAAAAACGATTCTTTCCAAACAGGCCCACAAAATGACCAAACTCGAAGGATGACAAAAACTTTCACTCGTTTTTATCCCAACACCTTGCGATATATAAAGCCGCATGGTTGAGTTATGCTTTGAAGAACTATATACTGACGGAAAGAAGACATACATTTTATGATTGAAATTAAAGAACGTGGTTAACTGACCTCAATTGACATTTAAACTTGCTCAAAACACCTCAGTCCACAAATGCATACATGTATTTATAATCTGTACAATTTCTCCACATTTAAAAGCAATTAAAATTTCAACCCCCAAAAAAGTTAAAAAAGTTATTTGTCTATAAAGGTGAGTCATCTACCATGTATTTGCTTGTCGTCATGATTATTATTATGCTCCCATTTTGTCTTTTCTTACAATTTTCCATATTTTATATAATTGTCCCTTTTCATATAATTTTGCCCCTTTCTCCCCCTCCATCAGTTGGGCTATCCTTTACTATGTGATTGAGAAATTTTCAAAGGAGATCGATGATCATTGGTACCCCAAAGATTTGAGAAAGCGATCAAGAGTAAACGAATATCTTTCGTACCACGATGGAAGCACCAGACAACTGTTTGGCAAAGTTTTTCAAGATGAGGTAGATATATATATATATAGTTCCGTTTCGGTTATTTTTAAATTGAATGTGGTTTTCAACTCTGCTAGGTTTTAATCATCGTTCATATTATAATATGAAAAGATTTACCCTTTCCCGTTACCTGGACATGCTCTAATCAGTGGCGGATTGGCCGACCCTGCTCGGAACCTGTGCGTCATTTGGTCCGAAGCCCCGAAGGTGCAAATTTCCTCTTTGCTCCAAATGCGCCGATTCCATCGTTGCGCCAAATCCGATGCTTGTTTCAGAGCCGGCGGTTGGATCACTCAGTGAATCGAAAGCAATTTATGGCCCAGTCCCCCACTGGTCGTACGCCCCCCTCCCTTCTTCGCCCTCGCATTTCCTTATTACCAACGTGTCATGTACCCGCCGACTCCCACAAGTTGAAAGGTTAATGTGCATATAGGTAGGCCCCATCATTTATAGATAGGTGTATTAAAGGAAAACTACATACAAACAACATTGCTGCGCATTTTTACTTAAGATTATGAGGTCTTCTCCGGTAACTTTGTTCTTTGTTGTTTGTACCATTTTGCAGTGTCTTTCAAAAATGCGCTCATATTGTAAGCCTTCGTCAGAAGAAGATGCCAAAGAAAACGTGAAGCAGATGGAATACGTAGCAAGCCAACTCCAGGATACCTTCCTAAAGGATCAAAAGTTCCTATGTGGTGACGAAATATCCATTGCTGATATCCTAGCCCTTGCCGAGGTAAAAATATTTAAAAAAAGAAGGAAGAAATAATAAAGTTATAAGGCCTGATCTCTGTTTGTTTTTCTGTAAAATTTAGTTTTTTTTTAGAAGGGTAATAGAAAATTGAGAATTCGTGTCATTATTTACATAATAAACAAAGGATTAAATCTACTTGATGACAATGGGGGGGGGGGGGTGGGGTGGGGGGATGAACGACGGTGGTGACAGGTATCCCGTCAGTGCATGTCCGTCCACCCTATTCACCTCACCTCAACTCATGGTATAGGACTGTCTACACCAGGGGTTCCCTAACGGGTACATGAACATGATACTTTATCTTTTACGAAGCACTGTTATGCGTATTATAGTATAATGACTCAGACCGTGTTTCGAAAAGTTGGGGGTTCGTGGACAACTCGGACATCCACAGGGGTTCGTTGGGGGATAAAGTTAGGGACACCCTGGTCTACACTAAGCATAGACTCTCGAAATTTGATTTATTTACTTCTCCATTGATAATCCACAATATATTTCTCTCTGTTTGTATAAACACCGGACCGAATATCTTCCACACATTTCTTCTTTCTTTCAACACTTATGCATATACATATATATATATATATTATTCAAAAATAGGTCATACAACCAACACTATCCGGTCGGGATACCACCAAAAACCACCCCAAACTGGCAGCCTGGGTCGAACGCGTCAAGGAAAGTCTGAATCCAGAGTTCGATGAGGTCTACAAACAATTCTATGAGGTCCGAAGAAATTTTATGGCCAGCTCTGAGCCTTCGTCTTCTATTGAACGCAAAGTAATTCAGGAGAAGTAACCATAGACCATCAGTAACAGACAGATAGTAGTTCGGCAAATCTGGCGTATTTCTTATTGCCAAATTTTAGAAATGTAGACAAATATATGACTTATATTTTTAGTTACGTAATAAACGGATAGTTAAATACGCTCAATTGTAGTAGTAGAGTTTCGCGAGGTTTCAATGAACTCTGACCTCCGCCAGGGTTTTCGAGAGCCAGACGGCGGACTACGGGGACAATAATTTATGTCACTGAGCCCGTTTTTTGAAATCTCCCAATTTTTAATCAATTCGTCCTATGTTTATGAGAAGGAGAATACATTTTCCTTCCTTCCAGACTCCCTATAATTGACCCGGGCCGGCCCGGACTGTATCCCCCCACCACCCCTTCGATTCCTTTCGTCAAACATGTGTGTCCCTAACTGTAGCGAATATGTGATTTAAAGGTAGAAGCCAATGCAGACAATTGTAGCACAAACGTAATGTAATCTAATGTATTAATGATATATAATTTCATTGCATAGTTTGCTTCATTTTCAAGTGTTTCATAAGTTTACGCTTAACTTCATCGTTTCTTGTGCCTTTTTGGTGGCTTAAAGTAAGGAATTACATTCCTGATGCCTGTGTATATAACATACACGTGTGCCTTTATATGCCATCTGTGACGTCACTAAATGTTTGATAACATTCTGTTTTACATTTTTAGTTAAGATATAAATTTGGAAGCGTTCTTTAATCTGAAAACTTTGTTTATATTGACATTTGCAGCAAACCAAACAATTTTCCTACATTCCGAAAGAATGTCAGTTTCTAGTTTAGTGGGTAAATTATATTCCATATGATACATTTGTTGAAGACAACCTCTCAAGTTCCTACTTTTAGTAACCATTATATAAAGAATGTCTTCGTCCTCTCGCTGCATAAACATCATTATGCATGTATAACCATATTACATTCATAAATGTGTCAACTATAACACGGAGAATTATATTTAGAATATTTTAAAAAGAAATTACAATATATCTCAATTTCTGTAAAGTACTCACATCTGTGTAGACAAGTTTCGTTCCTTTTTTTCTCGTTGTTTTGAGAGTTTGTGTCCTCAGACATGACCTTCACCCCCCCCCCCCCCACACACACCCTCCCTATTTCTCTCTGTAGCCTCAACTCGCTTAATGTTTTATTGCAAAATATATGTTAATCGTTCATTAATTCGTTTGAACAATTACGAGAATTTATTTTTAAACCATGCCCTTTCAGTTATAAAAATTAACTTCGATAGAGATATGGAGGGATATCTACATAACTCACTGACAAAAGTAGTTTTAACGAAGAAATTACGTATAGTACCAATTTGCGTCCAAGCACCCCTTACAAAATACAACCATACCGCCAAGGACGATGTGCTATATAAACACCTTCATCAAACGCACCACGCCATTAAAAAAAAAGATCTTGCGTACGGGGCACGTGCCCTCCCTCAAAATATCGTGCTCCCCCATGTGCCCCCCCCCCCCCCCTCACCAGATCCGATTTGTAGTGTTAAAAAAATTACTCAAACAAAAACTTTATCTGCTTCAATTAAATACATAAATATCGGACAGACTAAGCCCGAAATTCTTGAACATAAACTTACTTCAAGTTGCAAAATATAGCACCAGATTGCATCTAAGGCACCTCAATTAAAAGGGGGACACCCCTCCCCTTAGATCCCTCCCCAGGACGGCATTCACAAATAAACATTCTGCCCCCCCCCCCCCCCCCTAATTAAGTGCTGTGCTCCCCAAGATTGAAATGTTTGGCGACGCCACTTCCAACCGGCATTTGCAACTACCATCATATCAAAGAATTTGAAGTTAAAACAATTCTACCGTTGGATATAACATTAATGTGTCCCCTGGTTTAACTGAAAGCATAGGCGTAGGAGGCGGGGGGCGGCTGGGGGGCTGCAGCCCCCAACCAAATTTTTTTGTGAAAATTCGGGCAATATGCTGAGAATTTTTCGGGCACCTACTGAAAGAAATATAATTTGCAATGTGTTTTTCAATGGTTAAACTAATTTTATTATTATCATTATTATTGTAACGACTTCCCCAATAATTATAACAATATGAAAGGGTAATAATACGGCAAATGATTGTATGTTATTGGCATGCGATGTAAAAACTGATATGCACATTAACATGTTTAACGCGCGTGGAGGGCCCGCAAATTTGGTTATATTTGGCAAGTCGTTACAGCCCCCAAATCAAATAAGGCTCCTACGCCTATGACTGAAAGTAAGGTAACCCGGCCAGTCTCGGCCTTTTGGCTAAGATCATAAATATATATATTCCCTTTCCCCTGGACTCGTGATACACATTTCACATAACATCGCCATAATCACACGGTCACAGTCTTGATGACGTAATTAGGGGACTGAGGAGCTGGCATAAGAGTGGTTTTAGTGCCAATCAGCTCTTTCTTTCGTGACTTTTCTTTCAAAAGAAGAAGGAAAAAGGACCACATAATGTTTTTCTTACGTTTGATTGGCAATTTACAAAGCCTAATACCGAGTATTACTAAGTAAGACACGACGTTGGCCGGATTAACCAGCACGCTAATATATTACTAATATTATAAGGTTATAGTTCTTACGCCCTCACTTTGATCCACTACGTTCAGATTCGCACATGGGGTTGAGAGTGTTTCTACGGTTTGATTAAATTTCAACTAGTAATTCCTTTCTTTCTTTCTTTTCGTTTTAGATATGCAAAATACGGTATCAAAATAAACATTTGTTCCGCACTATTATCTGAAAGATTCCGGTATCGAAATTCCGAAATGTTTACATTTTTGGATCGGTTATATATTGTAGTATTTTGGTTCAAATTTGCTGAAAATGATCTCAATTTCAATTGGTGTCCTCGTTTTGATACCCAAACTTCCAATTGGATACTATATCTGAACGAACTGTTAGACCTCAGCCTGTTAGTCCTCGGGCCTACACCAAAGCTACATTTTGCACACAATGAATGAAAAGTTACTAAGTTATTAATTAATTCAATTTGATCCCATGAGGTTGTCATGAATGTATGTGCAATGGTGACGGCACGTCGAGATATGTCATTTGTATGCAAAATAAAACTCTAATTGTAGGCTACCCCTCCATAGTAACTTCACTCAAGTTCACGCATGTGCCTCCACATCAGCCTGCAAGAACTTTTGCTGTCAACGAATGAAATATGTCACTTTTCTTCCCATTTTTCACGTATTTAACGTCCGAAATTGGTTAAGTTAATTACAGCAATGTAAGTGGAGTGAGTTAAGGATTACATATATGCAAATGGTGGGATTTTATGTTCATCGTAAACAATCGGTGACTTGAGCAAGTTGCATGAGTGTGTGTGTGTGTGTGGGGAGGGGGGGGGGGTTGGTAACAACTGTCGTATCATCCATCACATAATATTTTGCTGTCAACCCGAACAGATATTCCTTCTTTGAATTTATCCCTTCTAGGTGGTGGAAAATTTAAAAATTACTTTAATAACTTTTAGCATTTTAAATCATGCTAACTTATTGTGGGACAAACACCGCATAATATATCCGCGTATTAATTCGAATATATCCGCGTATTAATTCGAATATACATGTGTTGTTCATGTGTAAAGTTTCGCTTTTTGAAGCGATCTCGCGAGCCCGCCAAAACATTTATCGTTGGTATATGTACACAGCAAGAGCGGAAATGTTTTTTCGTGTATATTCTAATTAATCCGTGCATATATTGGATTTAATCTCCATATGTATTTTATTTAATACGTTTATATTCGAATTAATACGTGTATATATTCGAATTAATACGTGGATATATTCGAATTAATACGCGGATATATTTAAGCCATATGATTGGCTCATAATATATACGCGTATATATTCCAATTAATACGGGTATAAATTCCAATTAATACGCGGATATATTATGCAGTGTTTGTCCCATATGGCTTGCCATACACGATTGCGATTGACCAAAGTTAATAGTACAAGAGGGTGACGGTGTCACAGTATGTTAGCACCAATCAAAATAGATCTTAAAGAAGGTTTGGGGTTGCAGCCAATCGCTGCCAAGCACCCCAAATCAAGATGTCTGCGCCCATAGATGTAAACAAAGTGCAAAACGTATACGAGAAGAATGGCGACTTCCAGCCCGACTTCAAGCCACTGATCTGTACAGATCAGTGCTTCAAGCGTGTATAGTCAAGGTGAAGGAGCATAGAAATAGAGAAATGGCGAGCGGTCGATTCGGGCGCTTTGGAAGTGATGGAGAAGTCCGAATTTCGATATAGCCTACCTATAACTAGTAGTAGGCATAGTATTAACTACTGTAGTTACTACTAGTACTAGCCTACTACTACTAGGCGTAACTGTATTTTAGGAATGTAACTGTGTTAGCCTTACTTAGGCCTGCAAACTGTACTGCCAGTGTCATGCACGGCAATTCACTCTGGTATTTTAATAATTATTAGTACCCTAGGGCCTAGGATCAATACTTAGCTTTGTACTGGTGGATCCAAGGGGAGGGGTGTCGTGCTTTCCCAAAGGCGATTCACAATATGTCTAATGCCCCATTGTTTGTCCTTTGTACACTGTATAACAATGTGCAGCGTATTGTCTGCAATTTTGAAAAATATATTATTATTACCAAGTACTCACTCCACATGTTCTTCAGCACTAGGCTATACTGTACGTATTTCGTGGACTTTTGTGGATGAAATTGGAAGCCCTCAGTTTGTAATGACTTTGTAAACTGCAGTGATTGAGATCCTTGTTTGGACAAGGTGTTGAGCTATTTTAATAAAATTGTGACAGGTGATCAGCATGAGATCCAAGAGAACTTGATACAGTATGTCATTCAAAAGCATGACTATACAGTCTGGCCTTAATTTCAAAAGATGGTTTACTGACAACACACCCTGGCAGAAGATGTCAATGATCGTTAACATGCTGATAAAAAAGATAGTACTAGCAGTATAGAAGCACAACCAAAAAACATTGGAAAGGAAAGTTAAGCTGCACTCAAAGACACACAAAATATTTTGCATGGTTCCATGACTGGTCTATGGAAGTTGCCATCATGGTATTGTATGAATGGAGACTCTGGAGCAAAATGTTGTTATTCCATATTTAATGGAGTGGCACCTGGTTAATGGAGATCAAGCACAGTGTATGTAAAATACTGGTGTAAGTCTGAGCAACTGGATATTCGAAAGACTCCCCCATATTGGAATGTTACTTTTAGCTCGAACAAGCTATGCCACTTGAACTGTTATGACTCAGAATCTTCACTCTGTCAATCTATCTAGCTGTTATCCATCTGTTATTCATCTTTCTATAGTACCTTTTTGAAGTAACTACCGAATGGGTGGTGTGAAAGCCCCTCATAGCACTGGGACTGTATGACAGCCTTTGGCTTAGCCATCCTTTACCAACTTTAAACCGTGCAGTCTTGTGTTTGAGCAAGTGGGATTGCTTGACAAAAGATTGAACTATTAAGTTTATGTAGACAGCTCAAAATTGGCAAAATACAATTAGCTTCCTAGTTGTGTTAACATGTAATAGATAACCATCAAGGTGGTAATTTTGTTCACCATACATGTATCTGTGCTAGCAGCCTAGGAGTCATCATTTACAGTTTGTATTTAGGAATTCTATAAAAATTATGTCTATTTCTTTCAGGTTGACACACGATGTGGTCGAGTACTTATTTATGAATCAAGTAGAGCCTTGTTTACAGGAAATCTGCAGCATATCATACAACATGCCAGTTTCAGGGTTTGCAAATCAATCAATCTTTTGGTATATATGACCAGTTTACAGCACTTGGTAACTTATCAGTAGTATTGAAAAAGCTATGTAAATTTAGGGTTAAAATTTCACAACTTGAGTGTGGTATTACATTTATCTATGGTTGTTTAAGTGCTCTGGAAACTCTTTTTGTGATGGATTTTTGTGAAAGTTGGATGCAATTTCCTCTGCAATGTCACAATTGCAACCACAAGCATTCCTCTGGCAACTAGAAATGTTCATCCTCTCAGTTTAGTCACTGAGCCGGTGTTCGTTCAATCATCTGTTGGCAAAATTTTCAGACATTGAATGAGAAGAAATTCAATAATTTCACCTATGGCAGTTTGCAAAACTTTTGCCAAAAGTGGTCAAAACTGGCAAATACTCTACACAAAATACAAGACATCACACTCATATTTTCATGCATATTGTGTTGAAACTTTTTATCTTTTCATTCTATTTATGTCAAGAGACATGCTGAAGGGCATAAGAAGCCTCATAGAGAAAGTTTCATGAGTGCAGTAGTAGCAGAAAGAAATGACAGTAATCACATAGAGACTGATTTGGCTGGACATAACTGAAAATTATATGTTCTACTAGTTTTATCAATTTTTATGTCTTTCACCAGCCATGATTGCTAATAATGAAGGCATACTGTGCATACCTGAAAAGGCAATGGGTTGGGAGGAGGCATATTTCTTGGTTTTGCAGGTTTATGTGTATGTAGTTGTTTAAAGCTGCAGTATGGTATAATGCAGTTGAACCTCATATTGTGATAAGTTAAATACTGTCCCTGGATACAGTTAGTATTTTACCTTTGCAGACATTCTTAGATGTTTACTCATTTAGGTACTGTAAAACTTCATAGGATCAAGCAAATGATCCAAATAACTATGATTGATCACAATTCAAGTCAATTGAGAAAGCACTGTATGCAAGCAGAATAACAATTAGAATGGTTGTTCAGTGATGATAAAAAAAAAGGGGTGTGGCAGAAAAGGTTTGTAGGAATTTTTTCTCAAGTTACTATCATAATTATCATATTTCTGCCACCTAATCATACAGTTAATCAAGAAGAATTTTATACTAGTGACTAATAAGTAGTAAGCAATGTTAAAATAAATAACAATTATCAACATTAAAACGCTATAGAAATATGCCCTTTGCAAATCACAGGTGATATATGTTCTGTTCCTTTATTGACAGATCTATTTAGTCTAAAAAGGTTCTTTTCACTGTGAAAAGGTATTTTTTGTGGCATGAAATAGTTATCCTTCAGCAGGGTTCATATTATGTTATTTTCTGAACATTGCAGTAAATGAACCCACCCATTGTATGTTAAGCATTCTGTGGTTTCAGTCAGTCTTTTCAGTCAATTAAAATTTCCTTGCTGTCAAGGTAGTATGCAATTACCTCTTTGTTTAATTAACAAGACATATCATGTTGCATTGTGCCTGGATCAAAAACAACAGTTAACTTAAATTTATGTGCATTTTGTGTACGGCATTTTGTAGTTTTGGTTCCTTGCTGAAAGCAAAGGAACCTTTGTAATCAGGTCGGTGTGGGTGTGTGTATGTATGTATGTATGTGTGTATGTATGTGTGTGACACTTAAGTTTTTATGTACGATAACTCAACAAGGGCTATGATTGATCAATGCTATATTTGGTGGGTGGGTGGGTGGTCCATAATTTGTTGATAAAAATATTGATTTTGGTGCTCATATCATGAATATTAATGAGGTCACAGGGTTAAACCTACAGTAGACAACCATAAGTCACAGTCCCATCAAAAGTGAGTGTGTTATTGATAGGTAGCTTACACATGGTGATGTGTGTTACAATTGATAACTTGTGTATTTATGAGGAGGTGTGGCTTTGTAAGGCAGTTATTGATCTTTCTTCATAATTACATAATTGGAGTGTTCCCTGTTAATCAATGAGCAGCAGCAGGAACCATGAAATGTTTTCATTCTGGTTGACAGTACCTTGCTATGCCAAATGTATCTTGGAAATACCATAGCTGGTTGTGTTTCATATGTAAATTAGTATGTGTGCTTTGTGCTTGCTTATTTCTACTTACGATCTAGTTGCTGGAAAAAAGCAGTGATTTGTTTTGTTATTCAAGTGATATCAAAGCATATTTGTGGTGAATAAAGGCAATACTTTAATCTGGTGACATTGCAACAAGAGGACTGTACTTGGTGATTTCAATAAACTCAAGTCTCAATTGATAATGGTATTTGGTTGTTTATTTCATTAACTATTATTGACAGATGGATAAAAATCCACATTCTTGACATTTTTATTATTACGGAAGGGACTGAAATCTTGTCAAGGTGCTCTCTAGCATAAAATAATTTAAAATTATTAGATGAACCCAATTGCCTGTGATGCTACATCATTTGATGTTGTGACAACTATCTCACATGCAACGAGCCTTCACACTAACTCCGTCAGCATGTCTACAGCACATACTGAGCAGAACATTTTGGGTGCGTCTCCCCTGGGGACACTGAGCAGAACATTTTGGGTGTGTCTCACCTGCCCCCCCCCCCACCTATCTGTCATACCCTCACACTGGATGTGAATGACTTTGCAAGTGTGAGGGTCCATGTTTAATGTTACCACAAAAAACATGACTCTCTAGGGAGGCTGATTTATTTATAACATTTCCACTTTGCCCCCTCCCCCATACCCAAGTGTTTTCGTAGGGAAAACTCGGAAAGTTGCACCTACAACAGCACTCCTATAATGCTAACAACAGCCCGATCATTTAAGTTTGGAAAAGGCAATGGTCAGGCAAAACTCTTCTTCGCACCAACATCATGCAGTATACTACTGCCAAGGGGAGTGGGGGGGGGGGATCAATAACCTCTCATAGGTTGGTCTGATAGGATGAAGAATCTCAACACTTTAAGGCTTATAGCTTTGAAATATGACAGGTTATGTATCTTACATTAATGTAAACAAAAAGGTATACATGGCTCTGAATGTAAGTAGAACATAAATTAGCTCTAAATTTAAGCTAACAAGAGCGCCCTCTACTAATATTTATTTGTTCCTTGGCCACATTTGTATGCCATTTTAATCACGGGACATTTTAAATCGGGCAAGACTATAAACAATAGTGAGTCCCATCTGTGGTCTTGCACCAACAACATAAGTTCTAAGTCAACGTGGCCTCCCACTGTGGCGTAGCCAACATTCAATTGTTAGGGGGCAAGATTTTTCTTAAGAGGGGTTGATGGTAGGAATTACCAAGAAATATATGTATTAACGGTCACCTCGTCTGCACAAATACACATCTAATGGTTCAGTGGAACATGACACACTTTCACTTAATTTACCTCTATAGCGGAGACAGTCGTCTTGGTTTATGCATAATTCCGCACAATATGAAAAGGATACAGTGAATAAATTTGCTACTCTAATTCACAACATGCCCAGATTCCCACAGAAACAAGTTTCACTAGGCCTATTCTCCACAAGTGGCATCATTGGTCGCTGAAAATAAACATGGGTTGCTAGCGTTAGTTTGTAACGGTTATACAACTGGCCAAATTATTGGCGCTTATTCTGTAGGACGATATTGATCAACGGTCTCCGTATGTGGGTATGATGAAGGCCCAAAATGTATAATATTTCGGTTTGATTACCAAGTTCTGACCTTACATGAAGTATGAACATGAGCCCTGAGGTATGAATACTTGTGATCAGAACTCGAAGAAATGTTAAAAAAAGTATAATTTTGAATACATCACTGGATCTCATTTGGGGGGGGGGGGGGGGGCAAGACTGTAGCACAAAGCAAATTTGAAGAAGAAAAAAAACCTGGCTCCCTCTGGCTACGCCACTGGCCTCCCCTAGCTGTATAGACTCGGAATGATATCATAATTATATACCCTTTCATTCTCCTCTCAATCCCTACAATAATGCATTTGATCGTCCTGATCATTGCATCAGTGGACCCAGCGAGTCCAATTCTATCACAAACAGTATTTTTATCGATTTTTATGACGTTATATTGTGGAGCGGTATTTTGCGCCAATGTAAACTTTGCCCGACTGGCTTGAAATTTTATATTTAAATAATAAAGACAAAGCTCAGTTTTGCAATGTCATATCGATTGCCTCCGACCTCTGGTAATTTTTTTATTATATTTTTTAAATTTTTGTATGTCTTTTTTAACATGCCGCCTTTTATTCAAGTATAAGAAAAGATGTGAAACTTAAGAAGTAAGAGAAAATGTCATGCTGTATATATACGCCACAAATTATTATGCCATTGCATGTTGCATTTCCGACTTAGTGACGTTCACGACTACATCACATCCGCTTGGAGTTAAAAGACGGGAAAATCGGGATTTAATTGACAAAACGTACCTTTCCAATTAGCTTTCAAGGTAATTATAAGTTTCAAGTTCACAGATCTTTCCAGTGCTGTGGGGTTTGCCTTAGAAAGTATTCTTATGAAGCGCCCTCACATGGAGAGCAACTTCCAATGAGCTTATACATGGATATCACGTGAAAGCATCGGTCTGCCATAATATGCATTCGGAGGTTCAGCTTCCTATAGACCTAATTCATTTAGACACCATAATTAATCAGGCTCATCCTAATGGTAAACCTATAGGGTGTGGGTTAACGCCATAATTGTTTCGAAAATTCTTTTCGAAGTCGAAATCCTTTCCACTGAATGCCGCACATATAAATTTTAGTTCCAACCAAGATTTTGACTTTCTTAAGACTAATATTTTGGACATGCCATTCTCCTGTGATTCTGTGACGTTATCACACTCGTTTGGAAGGTGGGGAAGTTTTCCATAGAAACTATTAGTTCTGCAAGTTTCTTTCGATTTTTAGCCTCAGTTTGAAAATATGGCCAGTTTAGCACTTTAACCTTTAACCTTCTAAACCAAAAATGGTATGAGCATCCGTCTCGAATATGTTTGGGAACTAGTGACCCACTAAGCCATACAATTAGAAGATCGATCGGACCCCCACCCCCTTTAAAGACCCCCCCCCACTCTTACGGAATACCTTTGAGAAAACAGGTGTATTGGACTATATATGCTACAAAACATGTGCATTATTGTGTACGTATAGCTGATCATGTGAAGGTTTATTTAGAAGCACTCCTTCCTTCCGCAAATTGTTCTCATCTGTTATTGGTATATTTCGAATCAGCCTGCTGAACTTTGGTCCGGTGGTTAGCTATTCAAACATCTTACATCACTGCTCATTTATTAGCCGTGCTGCTGTGGTATTTTTCTTTATTATTCACTTTTCTTAAAGGATAAGAACATCATTTACAAAAGGGCAATGAGCAGCCTAGTAATAAACAAATAAGAAACCAGAAAGTCAAAGATTTAGTGATTCCTTGCCGGGCCCATAGGAGAAATTTTGTTAGGGCTTTGATTTCAACTAGAGATTTGGATATACCATGTTTGTAGGTTATTCACAGTTTGGGCTGTATTGACCTTCACCAAAACAATAGGGTTATTTAATTGATATGGATCATCGACATACCAAGTACATATCAAAATCTTATTGCTTACTACAAAGATACTGGCCAGAGAGAACCTACAGGAACTCAGCAACTTACGCGAAATGCAGCTCGTACACCGGTTTCGTTGCGACAGTTTTGTACGGATGCCTGATCCGGACGACGAAATGATATAAGCTTGTGCATCATGATCGTAATGCAGAAACATGTATGTGATGACAGTATGGTCGATGTTGGGTACCGTAGATTGGGTTTTCTGAAAACTGCTTCTCTTGACCTCAAAGGAAATTTGACACGCATGAAATTCCACAGCGATTTTGTTCTCACCAAAGGCAATCTACATGCTTTGTTTGTACATTAACCCAATTTCACTTTTAGAGTAATTTCTCACAAGATTTTCAGACTTTCACCTCAGATCTGCTGACCTCACATGACTGTTGACCCGCGTCCAATATAATAGGGATCTCCTACACAATATGGGCCATCTACATACTAAGTATGCAATCCTTCCAAGTTACCCCTTCCTACAAGATATTGTGTTAACAAGCAGTTTAAGAGGTTTTTAGTTTGACCTCTGGTGACCTCAAATGACCTTTGACCTCCACCAAAAACAATAGTAGTCTTTTTCCTAATATGGGTTACCCATATGAAGAGTATGAGTTACATACAAGCTTCAATTGTTGAGATATCATGTTTACAAGAAAGTGTCTCATACACACACACACACGCACGCGCGCACACGCACTAACCCACACAATCACCATCGCATTGATTTCTTCAGTCTTTGGCAAGGAATCAAAAGAGGCCTCTTTCTGGATATAATGCCCCAGAGAACTACAGCAACTGAAATACAATGACTCAGACTTTTCTATTTTATTCTTTTTATTTCAAACCAAAAATATAGTATAAATGTAAAAATACACGAGGTACACAAAATATGAATATATAGGGTAAGAGAAAAGATGTGATAAGGAGCTTGAAATAAACTTGATTGAAATGTACTGTAAAAGTCATCACAATCCCAGTTACCTATACCACTCCACCCCCTCCGAAGACTTATAATAGAAATGATGATGATAATGATGATAATGACGATAATAATAGTAACAACAAAATAATAATAAGAATGATGATGATAAAGATAACAATAGTAATCATAGTAACAACAACAACAAAAATAATAATAGCAATAAGAATGATGAGGATGACAATGACGATAATCATAATAAAAGTAATAATAGTAAAAACAACAACAATAATAATAATAACAACAATAAGAATGACGATGAATAATAATAGTAAAAGGCATTTATACATTAAGTTGCCCATGGATTGGTGTACCTGAAACTCTCGACCCGCCCACCCTCCCCCACCACACCCCTCCGCTTTTCTTAATGGATGGGTGTAAGTTATCATGGTTCACTATTTCACTCAACAAATGCTGTAACATGCTTAATTGGACCACAGAAACATTGAGTGCTCCAAACCACCGTACTTCAGATGTTGTCAGCAACTGTTTCCATCGTCGAGGCATCTCAAGTAACACACTTTGCATTGAATTGGTGCCTTCATGAATAAAATGTAGTAAAATAAACGAATAGTTAGGAAGCAATACAATATATTTCGTAGATTTCAGGAAGTTAAGAAAACAAAATTAACAACTGTTCATAACTTTCTGCAGATCATTTCTCATGCTTTTGCTTTGTCGTGGCTCCTGCTTCAAGGTGTCCTGGGTATTACAGGGTATTAAACAAAGTCATTGCCCACGAAACCATGAGTATGATGCATTGAATTCAATGAATTTTTAATTATTTCTAGAAGTATAGAACAAATTAAAACCATAGGATAAACACAATCATTTCACATACTGAAAGGTGCCTTGTACTTACTGCATTGGTCAGGAGAGAAAACCCATAGGTTACCTTCATGTTTAAAGTTAAGCCTCTATTTTTCCATTTCTTCTTTGTTATAAGTGATTTGCTTGTAATCCTATCAAGAATATTGTTTCCCTGAAGACATACTGTGTTTATGCTTCTAATTGGCAACACCTTTCAGTTTTAGTCAGATACCCCCAGCCCCTCAACCTCCACCCTAAAGTACTACAAAGTGCTTACTGGCAGGTGGTGGTTCCCAGTGTCAGCCACTATAGAATAACAATACTTGTTCATACTTTTGGGGGTATTTTGGAACAGAGATTAGTCGAACTTTTGGCTTTAAAGGTAGTCAGTATAGGCCCCAAATTCTAGCATGCTATAACTGCTAGAAGTTTTCAAAAGTACTTTCCTGGAGGTCTTTACTATACAAACTGTTCTCAGAAATTTTAAGGAACACACAAGATGACTAAATGTCCCAGTTAGGAATTTTCCTCAAAGTTTGTAATAAAAAAAAAGTTTAAGAATATTGACCAAAGGTGACCATATTTGAATATCTAGCATAGTTAGCCAATAAAGTACACCTTTAAGAGGAACCCCACCTGGAATTAGTGATTTACTTGAAACACTCTCAATGCATGTCTACTTTCTTTACCGGGCCTCTATACTGCACAAAACATTTTACTCATTAACTTTTTCCTTGCAAGAATATAAAGAAATTACAAGAGACCTTTACATAGCCACACGAACAGTGACACCAATTTATGTGTTCATTATGCTGTCCCCAATTCTCCATAGGCTTATGTATGCTGTGTCCACCACTTTCCATTTACCAGTTTCAGTATTAAACACTTCTGGGGTGGTACAGTGCCCTAAAATGGACAAAAACTAGACAGATAATATATGTGATTCAGTGACTAATGCATGTCCTTAATGGAAACTGGGGAACACAGAATAGCAAATACGAAGGGAGAATTTATGGAGAACACTATACAAGATGAACATTGTTCATGATAACTTTATCTGGGGTGGTTAGGTGCAAAGTTAAGCACAAATGGATTACATACAAGTGAAAATATCGGTTTTTTTTCCAGTCATCTAATGGTGCTTATGAACACATTGGCTTTACAAGAGGTGCTCAAAATCATCCAATGTTAGCTCAGCCATGCCAACATGCTGTAATATTTGCATAGTTCAACAATTTGTTTCACTGATGAGAAATGTATGCCTATGTGTGTAATAAAAATTTCTTTTGTTTAAACATATGGGCCTACACTAGCCTACAGAGCATCCCGGTGGGAAACTTCAGGTCCACTAACTACAGACATTTCCATACACATGGCTTATGGTGGATAACCAGTTTGCTGAAAGCTGTTCTTCTCTATAATAGTTATCTGTTCCAGTAGTTCCAAAGTCTGAGATGGCACCATCCAAACACATTTTCTTTAAACAGTTTTTGTTGTTCTTTAATCTGAAGTTAGCTGCCAAGCTAACAACTCATTTTGAGCCTTTCATTGGAACACCAGTGGATGGTCTATAATGAAGTCATGATAACTTTAAAATTACCCCTACTGTTCGCATTTGCTATGTAGAGTGATTGACACTAGAAAGCTAGATTACTGTATCACAAAGAAAATTCCTATGTAGACAATGTGAGGAAATTCAACGAGAGCTTTGGGATTGAAAAATCCTGTAATTCCTTTTGTTACAAGTCTCATGATGGTGCCGAATACTTGACCTTCTTTTTGGAAACTGTATGGCTGTATGATATCTGTTGATGGAATTGAACCATCTGCTGAATGAATTCTGCATCACCAGAACAGATTATATAATGGCCTAACAAGTTCCAAAAAGAAAAAAATCAATTTGGTCTATGTTTCTAGCACCTGGAACTTTAAAACTGAAGTCCAATTTTGGAGTTGAATGTCAAAGAACAAATCATATCTCAATACAATTGCCACACATACTGTAGGGAATGAAACTTTGGAGAACCATCAGCAGATGAATGTATGAATATGATGAATGTGGAGTAAGTCATGGATGTGGAGTAAGTCTCCACTATATGGAAAATACATTGCATTCCACACAGCCCACCTATTTTGAGAAGACTTCATCAGGGGAAGAATAATCTTGTGCAACCTGTAAAAATGTTTTTTTTTTGCAGACAATGTTATTAATGGCACAATCAATTTACAACGAATATCATAACATGTACAGGCCTATTGAAGTTCAATGAGTTTACACAGTTGGAGACCATTGCATTTCAATATCTCAATCAGACCTTTGTTTGTCTTCAAATCTATCATATTTCTGAAATATCATGGGGAAGTAGGAATAATATCTTCTTGTTTGAACAAATGTAGGACTGGAGAAGAAACATTATATAGCCTAGACCAGGGTTGTCCAACCTACGGCCCGCGGGCCACAGTCCGACCCGCCTCAAGGCTGCGTCCGGCCCGCCAGAGATTATCTACGGTGCGAAATTTTAGTGAGCAGATATATTGATAACAATTTGAAGCTATATAATCATCATCCGAACCTTCTGCGTCCAAAAAACTGCATACAGGTCAGTTTTTGTGACACTCTCTCAGTGGAGGAGGGGGGAGGGGCGGGCGGTCCGTTCATCCGTTTTATCAGGACGGAAAATAAATCAGTACCATTAGGGCCTGACTTTAGAATCCGTACCATATGAATGTGAAAGCTTACTTCGAATCGGCAGAATAACAACTGTATAATCAGTGCGCTCTGCTCGCAGTGCTCACATTTTGTTGCCTTGGGCTTCGGGCAAAAAATCGAGCGTAGGCTACTGTAGGGTTCATGCGGCCCCCTCCTTCATCATAATCATTCCATGTGGCCCTCCTCTGCAAAAGGTTGGACAACCCTGGCCTAGACCTACCTGCCTGGAAGATCCACATGAATCTTCAACACGTCCCTCATCATGAGTTTGGTTTTCAGATAAATAGGTACAGGTGCCATACGAGCTGTAAACGTTAGGCCTTTGCCTATTTAATTATTAGGGCCTAGCCTACTCCAGTCTCACGTTTCAGTGTGTAACTGACTCATATGGACGAATTGTCAATTTGTCAAGTAACGCAATAACGTTATTTTGTGAAAATCCGACCACTTTTACCTGCTAGTCCTCAGCACAGTCACCGGGCACACATGCATTGCGTTCATATCAAAAATAGGAACTGAAGCCTTCACTTTGGTTGTTCAGCGTAATAAAGTGACTGTAACTAGTATAGGCCTTGGCTATTAGTACGTAATTCCATGTACACTACTGAAACCGGGATCGGCATAAGTTTACACATGGGCGCAGACATGTTGTTTATCCAGGAAATGCCTGCGATTGGCTGAAACCCTAAATCTTTTCTGAGATCTATTTTGATTGGTGCTAACACTCTGTGACAACGTCGTAGTGACAATATTGTGCA
The DNA here is from genome assembly GCF_037975245.1 of Apostichopus japonicus. Taxonomy (NCBI): domain Eukaryota; kingdom Metazoa; phylum Echinodermata; class Holothuroidea; order Aspidochirotida; family Stichopodidae; genus Apostichopus; species Apostichopus japonicus. The sequence goes on along the minus strand of NC_092575.1, from coordinate 18,611,721 downwards.
CAGTGAATGTAAGGGTTAAACTGGCATGATAACATTTCGTGCCACAGAACTGTTAACCGGACAACCAATAATTCCGTTTATCTTACGGTGAATGTCTCCGATCGATAAGCAAGGTAAGTTAACCTAGGCCTAGGGCCTAGGTCTAAGTTGCATATATAGCGTGCTTCAGTTCGGTATTTGTAACTTCAAAAAGTATAAGGGATCCTGTCTCTTTTGAACTGAAAGTTAGACTTAATAGTAAGTAACAGATGGACTAAGTAAGGCTACTCCTTTCAAATTAACAAATTAATGATATTTATAGCCTTATACTCATATAATGTCGACTTTGGCGTAAGTATTTCCAATATTGACACCTGTAGGGCCCATGTGATTTGTGAAGTTACAGAAACATACAGTGTTTGTGTTGGTCCAAGTGAGCATTGGCTAAGCCTACTGTAGATGAAGTTACCGTATATACAGTAGGTCTAGCCTAGTACCAGCATGTGATCATTGGTGTAATGTGACTTTGAATATAGCAAGTCATCCGATGTCTAACCATTACAAGTAGGTCAAAGGGGGAATATTTGGGGTGCGACTATGAATGAATGTGTGTGACTGTTTGTTAGACATGGCCTGGGTGTCATGAACAAATTGTGCTTATGTGGAAATGAGGGTGTAAAATAAATGGCAGTTGTTCTGAGGAACTTGCATCCATGTTGTAAAAATTTAAATTAACATTGTTTTACATCAAGCTTGTAGATAGGTATATATCTCAAAAAAACTATAAGTCAATGAGCATTCCATGTGCACAGCACTTGGTTGAACTTCATACTTGGTAAGTGAACCACCTTTGTGAATACAAGAATCATATATCATTTTGTGGAGGTCAAGGGTCATTTTCAAGTATAAAGATAATAACTCAAACAGCGTGCAGTGGTTGAACTTCATACTGGGCACATATGTGAGTCCACCTTTTTGAGTACAAGATTGGTATGATTTTTGTGGAGTCACAGCTTTGTGTCTTTTAATGCTAGAGTCTGTTGCAGTAATATCAAGTTTTACACTTGCTGATGACAAGGTCCCTGAAAAGTGTTAGTTTGATGATCTATTAAGAGTTTCGTTACTGTGAAGGTTATTAAAGGCGCCTTGATATGGCTCCCAAATATGCTAGAAAAGTCAGCTAATGGTCACATATGATGAAACCTCAAGAACTTTAATAACTCAATATAGCAACAATTATCCACAAAGTAATCAATTGTGCAGTTAATTCATTCATAACTTTCAACAAAATGACAAATACCCGAAAATGTAATGAGTGATGAGGAATGTGACACTTTGCAACAAAATGGTAAACGATTATTTATCAAATCATTTTAACCATTTCAACAATTTGTACAAAACATTTGGTATATTAAAGTTGATCATGTAAATCTCATAAATCCATCATTATTTACAACAACTGATGAACTACAATTGACATTTATTAGCAAGTCATCATTTAAAAATTTGCAACAAATATGATAAATTGAACACTTAATTAATCTGATCAACCACAACATTTGGCAACAAAATGATTCATTACGCTCCCATCAGAGTATCATAATTTCAATAGTTTGCAGCGAAGTTGCACCTAAACTCTTTAACATTTTGTTTGCAAACGTTCGCATTATATATGGGTTTATTTGCTGCCCAATACCTACAACCTTCAAGGAAATTATTCACGTGGAGAATAGCATTGTTCTCAGTCATTTGATATGTATACTGTACTGTTTTTTCTTGTAGTTCCTTAGGTTAGGCATCCTTCTGTCTACAGTTTTATTTATGCGTGGCGTGATTGCAATTGCATCATTCAGGGTATCTCCCTTTTCGTGAATCATTTCGCAATACGGTTCGTCAGACTATGAGGGAATAATTGGGGTGTAATAGCAGCATGGTGATGGAATGAATGGAGTGGGGTGAAATAGCAACATGGTGATGGAGTGAATAGGAATTGGGAGAATAACAGCATGATAATGGTTTGAATGGGGTGGGGTGTAATAGCAGAATGGTGATGGAGTGAATGGGGTGTGGGAGAATAACAGCATGGTGATGTATTGATAGGGTGGGGTGGGGTGTAATAGCAGAATGGTGATGGAGTGAATGGGGTGTGGGAGAATAACAGCATGGTGATGTATTAATGGGGTGTGGGAGAAATAGCAGCATTGTTATTGATTTTATGGGATTGGGTGTAATAGCAGCATTGTGATGGCGTGAATGGTGTGGTTTGAAAGCGTTCATATCCTGTAGTGTAGAGTACAGTGTCCACTGTAATACGGCATCAATTTACGGAACGAACACATAGAAATATATACGAACACCTCTCAATGTATAGTTTCCATAGACTTAGAGGGATAAATTCTTTATAATCTTGTTAAAGTTATGTGATATAAATGCAGCGTAAGAGGCAAAGCGTGATCCGGCCACAAAATAAAACAGAGGTATGTGAGGTCTGCAGAACTCAAGACTGTGGGAAAACAACTCTATGAACCTAATGACTCCCTGCTTTCATAAGACCAAAAAGACCTTTCATAAGACCTTTCATGACTTCTTTACTATTGACAGCGCCATACATAGTCACCACACTAGAAGTGCCGGTCAAGCACACCACAACTTATGTAATGCAACATTCGGTACGTTAAGTTTAAAGTATCCTGCTATGAGGACATGGAATTCTGTAACTGCTGCTATAAAATCTAAACCAAAACACTAAAAAAAGAATTAATTTCTCAGTATTGATACATTGTTTATATTGTATGTTATTAGTTATTCCTTATGAAGACATTAATTATATTTTCATTTATGTGTATATGTATTTTTTTTCCTTCTTTCTTGGGAGTCCTTTACCTTGTTAAGCCTGAATTGGCTTTTTAGAGGACTTCCTTCCACATGTATATATTTATTATCTGTGGAAAATCAAATAAATCAAATCAAATCAAATCAAAAAGAGAATGTCAAGCATAACACTATATTAACGATAATAACCAGCTATACATGCCAATGAAAACTTAGCTTGCATTTTATTTGCATAGTAAAAGTAAAAAAATCTTTTACACTACTACATCAGTTTGGGAGGTGCTGAATTTTGTCTAATAATATGGTTCCTTTGTACAAAACTTTAACTGCTATAATGCTGTACTACATTACGTACTGTACATGTATCTGTGCACTTGCATAATTTTGGGACCATTTTGTTAGCATTTTGTGATGTGATCATTAGGGTTGGGCGATATTTGCTTTTTAATGTCACGATAAATAGTTCAAAAATTATCGCGATATTTCGATAATTACGATAATTTTTTCTACACACTAAAAACAACTGCCGATTTCCCACCGGTGTTTTCGCGCAGCAAACACACGGAGCATAATGGTGTGGGGTTCAGGGCCCGCCTTAGAGCCCCGTTGGGGTCAAGGGGTGGAACCCCTTGTGGGGGTCCAGGGGCGAAGGCCCCCGGAAAAGTTAAGTATTTTTTCGTGTCTGGCGATAAAAAATTCGCAATTGAGGATTCAAAATACTGACTAACTTTATGAATTTAAATTGTCACGAAACTGATGAAAGTTTTAAAATGACAAGTTAGAGTAGCTATATTATGTGATAAAATGAAAAGAGAATTAATCTGTCTTACAATCTTTATAAAGTTTAACTTACAAAACTGTCGATATTATGAAACAAACTACGTGCGGCAAAGCCCCGTTTCTAGACTGCCTAACAATCAGTTTACAACTGCAGTGTTTAACCGTACTTAAATATCACGGTAGGCTACAATGTGCTTCAAATTTTCTCAGGTACCTTGCAAAACAACCTCCCTGTCTAACACCTGGTTGTTAACATTTTTGGCACGGTTCCAAAAAACTTTTCATGGAGTAAACTTTTTTGGCTCCACTCTAGAATTAATTAGGTCAGTCAGTAAAGGATCCGTAAAGTTATATGCGAAATATTATCTTAGACGTTCAAGGAAAGTAGGTCAATATCCCCGTAACAATAAGGTAAGTAAAACACACCTCAAGCCAACCGACTCCTCCGCATGAACAAAACAATCTATTCCCCATGATACACGAGGCACAGTCTATACCATACAGACATACTGAAGCACGATATCAAGGCCCCAATAGCTACAGTATGGCCATCTTTATGAAAGTAAACCTTGTAATTCCATGTTTTAGGCCACCAGGCGTGATTAACTTAATGCTAAATATTGTTTCCATGTCCTTGTAGAAATCGTCAACTTCGCAAAATACAATTAGTTGTGTTTTTGTTGTTACGTGAGATCCGTAACCGACGAAGTGGTTAGGCTATTTACTATACACTTAACTATGGTAGGATATTATTATTTATTTTTTTTGTGTGGAAATTCTAGAAAATACTTTCTTTCTCCCGCTTTACACCAGATGTGGTCTTCTGGTTTATTCATAAATGGGTGTACTAGAGCCTTGTTTACATGACACTTGTTGTGTTTAGCACGATATGCCAGTTTCGCATGATTTTTTTGGAAAGTATTTTGCTCGATCTTTCGTAAAATTAGAAAGGTTTACCAACTTACTTTTCTTACACAATTGGTAATTTCTCTACTGATTTTCAGAGTTTTGTTCTCTATTCAGTCAATGTTGTAAGAACGGGTTTTTACGAAGTTCAAAAGTCAGTAAATGAAGTTGATAAAATATTTCTTTTCAACTTTCTTAACCATGGAATGCTAGAATAACATTTACACATAAAACGGAGAATTTTTTTTCTACATCTATTTCAAATTTCTTTCACAAGAAATTATCGTCATTTGTTCAATCCTCAAAAAATATCGTCTTGAAAAAAAATTATCGCGATAATAATAATTTTCGATATATCGCCCAACCCTAGTGATCATACCAACTAACTATTCTCTTGCTTTCTGATAAGCACACTACCTTGAACAGTTTCATGGCATGCATTGACCTTACAAAGAATCCTCAATCCTGTGAACAAAGACCCAAGGGTATAATACAACGGAAGGTATTGTAGGTGTAACCACTCTGTGGTTAGAGTGGAAAGTTGGTTTACTGTGACCAATCTGCAACTTTTCTTATTATCTTTACTAAACTAACAAACCATTGCTAAGTTTACTAGTTTATAATCCATCACAGTAACTACATGTTAATTTGTAACCACTGTGCCATAAACTACTGCATTTGTTAAATACAATGACTTTCAAGAGATAAACTTAATACTGCTATAACAGAGAAGAGCATTTTCCCATCATCTTCCCCTTACCCTTGGTTCACCTTTACAATATCTTATCTAGTAGCACAGACAGGAGGTCCTCCTACATCACACTTCCCAGAAAGATTACTAACAGTTTCCATAAATTTACAAACCATCAACATAATAATTTACTTTTCCAACTTCTTATGTCCCAGTAGATCACTTAAGTACACTTTGACCTCCACAGTAACTTTCTACAACAGAAACAACACTACACCTGTCTGTGCACCTAATGTCAGATCTCTACCAAGAATAACAATTTATTTCTCTTCCAAGAAAGTAACCTGCAGTGATGTCATTCCCCAATGATGTCATAGTGTGGTCATTTCTTAGTTTATAGGTAAAACCTCTGTATAGTGAAAAAGATAAATATGTGGGTAGAGTAACTTCCTGTGCCATTCTATGTAATCCATTGTCTAAGAGTGTATAAGATGTCACTTTCACCAATTGTATTGACTGATTCAACAACCTGCAGGAGCCATGCTTCACGCTGCTGGTCGTCAGGCCTGTTCCCCTTCCCCTTCCCCTGACACACTCATTGTATTCAGTAGTACATATCTTACTGTATGAAGATCTAATCTACCCTGTTTAATTCAACTATTTGTTTGTGTCCTTAGTTCATGTTCACACATGCTGTGACACTACACTACAACTGATCTACCTATGGACAGAGGATTAAAAAAGGGGGTGCGGGGGGGGGGGGGTGGGGGTGGGATAGAACAGGGAGTTTGCTCTGTCTCAAGGTTACCATTCTAGATAAAGGCATGTCTGTATTGCTATCTAGATATTATAACACTAAGATATCACAGATGATATAATCTAGGGAAGGACTGTACATAGGACTGTACATAGTTGTTTTCTTTTCTTTTGTACCGGGGATCATGTGATGTGCAGATCATATTAATGTGCATGCAGATGTATGTTTGGCGTCTGTTGTGTAGAGAGTTATGTACAGTACTATGGAGGTTATGTACACTGCATTGTACTGTATAATGGTTGAACTTGTACTGGGACTTGAAAAGATGGGTAAAGAGGATAATAATGTCAGGTGTAGGCCCTGTAGGGGCTAGCATATGGAACGATTATGAACTGCCATGTTGGTAATCTTTCTGGGAAGTGTGATTTACCATATGAGGGAGGACTCATTACAGTCTCTACAAATAACAACATGTGATTGTAAATGTGGTAGAAATGAAGAAGCATTCTGTTTATTAAGTATGTATATGCTCTGACATAAATAGACTTATATATATATATATATATATATATATATATATATATATATATATATATATATATAAATATATCATTGTATATATATAGAAGACTATTTTTTTGATAGTTGATTTATTTTGCATCCAGAGATGTTGAAATACTGTACACCCACGCACCTTGAAATTTGTTTTAGTGTTTGGAACCATCCTTGGTAGTGTACCAGGAGGGAGTTATCTAAGCTGATCTATAGTTGTGCTTAAACATTGCTCCTGTATTGTACACAGTGACCTTAGACAAAGGCCAAGTGATAAATGAACCTTAAAGGTAAACAGCTATTTAATCTAGAACAATCTGATATGTTTAACTAACTTCTACCCAATCTCAGAATTTTATCTTATATGTAGTTGTTGAAAAGAAAATATAATTTTCAAAATGGAATTGGTTTTGATGACTGTAGAAAACAGGTACAAATGGAAGGGCTTTGAAAGTATCTCCTGTCCATTACGTACAGTAGTTTAAGTGACCTAAATATAAATCAGCAGTTGATTGTTGTTCAGTAGGTGTATTAATTACTGTCTCCTTCATGAGGGCATGCCCTTTAAAAGGATATTTTCAGTTATTCCTCTGAGAGTTGAAACAACACCAAATTCAGAACACTTTTTAAGCTACTTTTCCTGGAGTTTTCAAATAAATCATTTTCTTGTTGACCACAGGTCGGGGTCAGACTGTGGTGCCCTAGTTTACTTTATATAAGTTGACCTTAGAAATGCTACTGAATCCAGGTATTAGAAAGAAAGAGAGAGAGCTCTATAAAATTGATCAAAAAGAGTGACAATGTATATATTGAGAGAGTATATGGGGTTATAATCATATGTCAGTCTGTCTGTGACCTAGTGATTAAGGTCATTAAAATTGGATATCTTTGTTTGTAAAAATAGTCACTTGATCTGGGTTGGATCAAGTTACTGAGCTGCTTTGTACCCTTATCAGAGCATGGAGCTATCGGCATGGAGGTAAAAACAGAGCTATCGGTAATAGCACCATGATCAGAGGAAATCACTTTGGAGTGAGTCTATTTAAATGATCTCTGGAAAGTATGACAAAATATTTGTAAAAAAGAGAATCTTAAAGGCATTGAAGACCCAAACCGTGTGCGGCCATCTGAAAAAGTTAACTTTCTGTTGCTTGCAAGTGACGTTTTGTTTGTGTTGCTACAAAATGCAGACAGTAATGAAACGTGATACCTTGTTATCTTTAGCTGGACCTGAGATGTCCATCACTGTATGGTTTGTACACTGTGCTGTTGGTATTGACCACAGCTGTTACTGACTGTACACTAGTGTCTAATAATTACCGACGGTAGTAAGCTGTGTGTCTATTTTCTGGGATCGATGGTGGTGTCTAACACTTCTGTTACATCTCATTAGAAACTAGGTCAGAATACCGGCATTAGACGTTTCTTTTTGCGCGAGTCTTCACACCCTTTAAATTATATAGTTTGCAAGACTATAACATTCAGTGGATCTTTCTTATAATCTTATGTGACTATGAACAGCTACAAAGGATTATTTTTTTCAATATTAATGATATCCCTTTATAATTACATGTTAATAGAAGCATTGCTTAATGATTGATAAATTATGATTTTGTTTTCTCTTTTATGGTTCCTCAGATATCATCTGTCTCCTCCACTCATCCAGAAAATACTGAAAATGAGTTATACAACCTATAGCCAAAACGCTAAGGTAAGCAGCTCGTTGCTGGTTTGTATTAATGCAGGACAAAAACAGCCAAAATATGTATTTCATTTTCAGGAAGGATAGGGGGTTGTTTTATGCATGTTTTATGGGTCTTAGTTTGATATGGTACTAGAATCCAATTTCTAATAGTGTGGCTAGACAAAGACTAATTTTCAGCGGTGAACAAAACTGAAGGAATGTTACTTGATTCTTGTTTGGTTTCTTGTCTCATTAGTACTAAATAGGATAAAGTGTCTGGGCAAGAAGGGTTTTCAGTACTTAGTTACTCCAAAATCATTATTTTAATTTTATTTTGTGGAGTAAATTTGCTATCAGGTTTGTAAAACTTGCCAAAACTTGAGCACCAAACAGCACCTGTAAAGTTTTTGAGATTATTTATGTCTGCGCTTTTTGAGAACTTTGTTGTATGACAGTCTTTACTGCAATAATTATGAAAGATAAAAGCCGGTAAATATTACTGCATTAATTAATTGCTTGTAAATTTAAAGATGGCGTTTATTAAAAAAGTGGGAAAGGTGCATCCCCTTTTCTGGCAAGAAAGAGAGAGAGCTAAAGGTAATTTAACTTTGTATTAAACTGAATCGGTAATTGCAAACCATTTTGCTCGCATATTTCTTCTGATTGCCTACTGTGAGGAATTTGACTCACAAGACTAAAAACAAAACTCAATTGGCTTAAATATATTTAGTTCTCTCCTACCCATTTATCCATCTATTGTGAACTACTGCCCTCTATGACACTTCCTTTTTGTCTTTATCTTTCTTAGACCAGGGAGTCAACTTCCCAGCCTCACCAGAAGGTGAAGGTAATCAACAATGTCGCCATCAGTCAAGATGGAGCGTCGGGTGGTGAAGTGACGCCAATGATAGGCAGATCAGGTTTCGCAAAGGATGTAAGTAGTTGTTGGGGTTGGCAAATCTTTTCTGAACTAGTTTTAAAAGTTCCACCAATTTTTCATGCATGCTGCTATCACGGTGCTGTGTAGGTTAGACTTTTGATGTGGGGTGGAGAGAGGGGTGCAAGAGAAGGTACAGTGTGACCAGGGTAACAACCAGTATTAAATACACCAAGCAGGGTCATGTGCTGCTATAATAACAAGTATGTGGCACAGATGCCAACATGTGGGCCATTACATCACAGAATTAAGTAAAACATTTTCTCCCAATTTCCGAGTTCTGTTGCATCTCTATGGTTACGTCCTTTACAAGGGGTAAGAACTTAAAACAAGTTGAACTCTTGTTAATATGGGCACAAGAAAAATTCTACACCCTATCTGTGTTTGCCAAATAATGTCTTGATCTTTAGCACCTTTCCTGAAATGTGGTCTGTACTGATGTTACACAGTATTGTTATAACATGGTCTTTCTCCCTTTAAGGAGTTATACAGTAGTGTTAGCCTTTCAAGAGACAGCTATATTACATAGGTGTTGATATTAAAGCCATCCAAACATCACCAAAGGTAAACTGGGCACCTCCGTAGTATTTTCTCCACACATATTGTCTCATTCTTGGTGTTAACTTTGGCCTAGGTACGCGTGGATACCACTTACAATGTTGGTAGGCATAGGCATAGGTCGGTAGGCATATATATAAGTAGGTCTGATAGTTATAGTAACATGGTAAACATAATGTTATGTGGAGAGGAGAGAACATATATGTTATTATCTACAAAATTAGGGGTGGGGGGGATAGCAGAGTCTTTGAAAACTTATCTCTTTATGAAGCATTATGTAAGTAAATTGATTTACTCTCATGAGGAATTGAATGTGATTAAGAAAGAGCATTTTACTGCAAACATTGAATATGGTTATTAAAGACTTCCTGAAAACCAGGTACCGCAAAGTTGGCGCAAACAGTGAGGCATTTTTTTTTTTTTTGACTAGAGAATCACATTGAGATTACAGAACTTTCAATGAATTACTCTGAATTTCTCTCCTTTCTATCCCTTCAGGCGGATCCAAAGCTCATTGAAGATTTCATAAAAGGAGCCAAGAATCCAGTAATGGCATTGCATGAATTTTCACAAGTTCAAAGACTAAAAATTCAGTTTAAGGAATGCAATGCCTCCCAGGGAGGCTACTATACAAGCGACTTTGGTTGCAAAGCTATCGTGAACGGCATCGAGTACCAGCCCGGTAATTATCACTCCACTGACCCCTTTTTTACATCTTTAGAGGGAAAATGTCCTTTTCTCTTCCATATTAGTGGCAGACTGCCTACTGTACCACTGGCAATATCCCATTAAAACGTGACCGCTGTTTGTAACAAGTTATAATACTCTAAACGACACGATCCGCAATAACAAGATGTTGGAAAATTTTATGACTAAGTTTTTTGGGCTGATTTTTTAGTCAACTGCAGTTTTCACGGCTGGACTAAACTGGTTAAAAATTTTGTGGAATTTTTCATATTTTTCATTTTTTTTTTTTGGGGGGAGTTTGGAATACAGCTATATTGTGAAATGATGTTGATGAAATATAACCATCTGTCTTTGTCTCACAACACAGGAAAAGGAAAAACCAAGAAAGAGGCCAAGTCAGATGCAGCCAGGATTGCTTTCTCCAGTCTCCTGGGGTTAGAGCAACGTGACCTGAAAACTTCAGGACAGACCTACAGTTACCACCAGCAATATGATCCTTACACCCCTACACAGGAAATGGAACCTCCTCCTCAGGCTGGGTTTACCTCTGGCAGCCACTTTCAGCTCGGCTTTGATACTGCAGCCCCAAAACTGACATCTAAGGATGTGTGGAATATTCCTGACCATGGAACGTATGCAGCTTACCAAGAAGAGCAACAACAGCAACCACAACAACAACATCAACCACAACAACAACATCAACCACAACAGCAATATCGACATCACCCACAACAGCAATACCAACAGCAGCAACAACGACAACCGCCAGGTAACGGAAGACAGACTGAACTTTGAAAGTTGGCATTGTTGGCCCCAAATTTTGTTGTCTAGATATTCTTATGTTTGACTAATATTCTTTCCTAGATACTTTGGCTTTCCAAGGCTGCCTTTCAATTACAGATCAGGCCCCAGCTCTGTATCAGGCCCCATGCTCGGTGTTAAAATCCTGCTCAGTTGATTTTGAACCTCCGCATGCATGCAACAGCCCCACGATCCAAAATCAGACCCATTTTCAGTATCAGACCTCATGCTCCGTATCAGACTCCATGCTCCGTATCAGGCCCCATGGTCAGTATCAGACCCCATGCTCAGTATCAGACCCCATGCTCAGTATCAGACCCCATGTTTCGTATCACACTCCATGCTCAGTATCACACCCCATGCTCAATATCAGACCCCATGCTCAGTATCAGACCCAATGCTCCGTATCAGACCCCATACTCCCCCCGGGCATGGGGATAATAAGGGGGCCTGGTTAATATGAGATGAATAATTTTCCTTCTAATTGGCTAATTTTGATACTTCCTGGGCCCCACACTGGCCCCTGATGTTGCTGTCACAGGGTGCATTTGAAAGTCTTGATGGTGTTGATCAGAAGGTGCATTTATGTTTCTTGATGGTGTTGATCAGAGGTTGCATTTGTTTTTCTCGATAGTGTAGATCAGAATACACATCAGCTGTTTTATTTCAATTAGAAGTTATTTGGGTCATTTTCACGTTGTGTCATGGTGTCCAAATAAAACAAGAAACTGTGATTGAATTCATGAATTGACTAGATATTATTCATTAACAGACTGCAAATGTACATATCACTTGAGTGGTAATTTCTTAGGACAGACCTTAATAACATGAATCTCATTGATTGCAGCTCTGTAAGCCCCACATGACTCTGAATATTGACTCCTTCAAGAGTTACTGTCCATGTTATTTACTGAAGTTATTCTTGTGATATAATATCGTGGTAGGTAAATTTTTTCTTCCCCCTTCACATTCCTTGCTTTCTGATTTAGCTGCGTGGGCTACCAGTAGAACCGAAGATGAAGAATACATACACAAGGTACCACAGCCTCAACCTCTTATACGACCAGCCTCTGAAGAAGAGTTTCCCTCCTTAAAGACAAACCCTGCCCCTGCTATCAAAAGTGCCTGGGGCAAGGGACCCCCTAAAATAATCAGTAGCAAACCCTCACAGCCTAGTAACTACCAACAACAGCAGTACCCACCAAATCACCAAACGCCTACTGAATTTCTGCAGCACAGGGCCCAGACTCAGCGTCACACCTACGGGGCCGTCCCACGTCAACCCTTTCCCCCACAGTATGGACCACAGGGTGATGGAACGTACTATGGCCAGACGAGAAGCCCAACTCAGAGCCCACCAAGAGGGCCCTCTCAGGCCCTGCCGTCTCGGGCCGCTCAGGGAGGCCAGCAGAGTCCTCGCTATGAACAGTCTGGGGCAGAGGCCACACTGAATGCCGATTGGGCTAACAGGATTCAAGAAGTGGCCCACAGTATACCGGCCATCCAGACAGCTTTCCCGGGTTCAGAAGATATACTGAAAAATGAAAGCTTTGCCGCCTTCCTGGTATCTCAGAGTAAGTCTTTGTTTAACAGGGAACATAATTTTGAAATTTATCGCACAAAAATATTTGTATCTATTGTACAGAGGTTATATACTCTTTATGAATAGGTTTAAAATAAGAAACACACAAAATCTACTCCATCAGGCCTGCTTTGTTTTTTGGCTGAAAACTTCTCGTGGGTAATATATTTTGTAGCAAATTTAGCGAGGGTCTGTAGACTGTATGACATTACAGGTGATGTCTAAAGCAAAACAGGTGAGTGAGTAGTGTTAGGTTTTTGTAAAAGTTGTGACAAGGATGGTAGAAAGATGTTTATATGAAATGTTACGGACACTTCAGTGATGATTTTGATAATATGACAGTAAGTTTGTGTTTACTTTGTTAGATGGAGAGTACCAATTAGTAAGTGTGGGGACGGGAGGAGGTGTGATCAGTCCGTCAAGAATCACTACCGATGGGCGGTGCCTGGTGGACTCATCAGGTCTGACAGTAGCAAGGAGGAGCTTCCAGAGGTAAGGTTGTATGTTTGAGAGAAAAGTGGGTAAAATAGGTAAAGAATGTTAGGGCGGGAGAGTGTTGAGGGAGAAGGAGCAGGTTGGGGGAGAAGGAGCGGGTCGAGGGAGAAGGAGCGGGTTGGGGGAGAAGGAGCAGGTTGGGGAGAGGGAGAGGGTTGTGGAGGAGGGTGAGTGTTGTGGGAGAGGGAGGTTTGTGGGAGGGAGAGGATTGTGAGGTTGGGGAGGGTTGTGGGGGAGGAGAGGGTTGCAGGGAATGGAGAGGGAGATGGTTGTGGGGAGGGAGAGGGTTGTGTGGGAGGGAGAGGGTTATGGGGGGAGGGAGAGGGTTGGGGGAGGAAGAGGGTTGTGAGAAGGAGCAGGGTGTATGGGCTGGAGAGGGTCGTGGGGGGGCGGAGTGAGGGTTGTGGGGAGGGAGAGGGTTGTGGGGGGGAAGAGTGTTGTGGGAAGGGGAAAGGGGCTGTACTGGAGTATTGTTCATATTAGAGCAGGTACCCTAACCATGCTGATCAATGTGTCTATTTAATGTTGGCATAATTTAAAATTGCATATATCACAGTGGCAGTATTTGACTGCTGTACTAAGGTCTAAGCAGAAAAAAATATATAGCCTTTATATCAGAGAAATTTACTGGGAAGGCCTAATTATAGTGGTTGTGGTGTTTTTTTTATACCAACTCACTATAAGACTTCCCCACCATCATACATTCATTATTTGCTTTTTCAGATACCTGTACAGAGAACTGAAGCATTTCTTGGACGGCCAGCCGTCCATATTTATAAAATCTCAGTCTTTCATTATATCGTTGAGGGAGGGCGTCAAGTTCCACTTGTATATGAATGCTGCCCCAAAAGGAGATGCTTCTCGATTTCTTTCGCCGTAAGTTAACTCTTCTGTCCTCCCTGAGCCTTCACAACCTAATATCTTGCCACGCAATATACTTGAATATTAAACGTGAATGTCAAACAAAAATTTTTAATAGTATGCTATGTCACAGCAAATGTTTGAAAACCTTAGATAGTTTTCCACTGTTCAAGCTGACTACCTATTCTTAGCCCTAGCCTAAGTTTACAAGGTTTTTCATAGGAAATGCTTTTAAATTGAGCATAACATTTTGCACATAATGTTGTTCACAAAATATTTTCACAAAAAGAAAATTACTTTTTAAATACAACAGCTGATAATCTTTGAGGCAGACAATTATGCTTCATCTGAGAGAGTAAATGTTAAATTTGCTTATCGCCTAATACTAGGCCAGCAACACTTGCAAATTTGAGGTTTCGTAGGCATTGCCTAATTTGATTTAATAACGGCTGGATGCAAAATTGTGTTTTAAAAGTGATTATACTGATCACCAGCTTGTTTGCACCACTTTGACAGAAACGAAATGCCTTATGTGATATTATGGGATAGAACCCCAGTAACACCTGTAGAGGGTACCGGTATGTTGTACTGTGATATTATGGGATGGACCCCCTGTAGTGGGTACCAGTATGTTGTACTGTGATATTATGGGATAGACCCCCTGTAGTGGGTACCAGTACATTGTACTGTGATATTATGGGATGGACCCCCTGTAGTGGATACCAGTATGTTGTACTGTTATATTATGGGATGGACCCCCTGTAGTGGGTACCAGTACATTGTACTGTGATATTATGGGAGGGACCCCCTGTACAGTGTACCAGTAGGTTGTACTGTGATATTATGGGATGGACCCCCTGTATGCCTGTAGAGTGTACCGGTACATATATCGTATTTTAGAAAAACATAAATCTGTTTCTTCTTCCTTTTGAAGGGCTTGCCTTCCTGATCTCATCCAAATGCTACAAATCTTCTACAAATTAGGAATACGTCAGGTGTATGTAACGTATTTGACGTGTTAGGTTTATATGGTCTGTTTTCTACTTCTTGATGTCGTCCATTTTGTTTCTTTTGAAGGGATGACGATACCGAGCTGATTTCTGAGAGAGATCTGTTGTTTATAACAGAAGGTCATCATTACCCAGACATGGCAATAGATTCATCTAATGGCTGTCTGACAACTCTCAGTAACACAGGTAAGCATGCATATCAACCCATGACCCACCCCTTCCCCTTTTGTGATCTTTCCTTCAAATATACACCTGGCCTGATATTTATCTGTGCACTTGTTTTGTAATTCTGACCGAGGACTTGAACAAAAGAATTGCAGGTCCTAAAGAATCCCATGTCCTCAAAAGAATTCTATTGTTATGGGTATTGTTAAGGTTAGGGTATGTGGATTTGAACAATGCAAAAAACAATGGGGTCTTGGGTCTGAATGTAAAACTCACCTGTGTGTGTGCGTGTGTGCATTTGTTTTTTATTCTGACCGAGGACTTGAACAAAAGACTTCCAGGTCCTTGGTTGTGATTTCTAAAGAATCACCACGTCCTCGCAAGAATTCTATTGTATGGGGTATTGTTAAGGTTAGGGTACATGGATTTGAACAACGAAAAAACAATGGGGTCCCGGGTCTAAATGTAAAATACACCTGTGTGTGTGTGAGTAATGTTACAATAACCCAGGTTTTCTACTACAGTATTATGTATTTGACATCATTGCTATGAAGTATCTATCTCTCTGTGTTTTTATTGGATCTCTGCTGCATATTGACAAACTGATTTTTGTGTTTGCTTTCACAGGTGACATCCAGGAAGTCTATGCTAAACCAGCAGCTGCAACATTTCAGGAGATCAGGCAACAAGTGAGTGTTCTATGTTGTCATGGCAACACTGTGTAACCATGGCAATGTCCCTGTAGGCAACCTTTTGTGTTTATAAGGCCTTGCTAGGTAAAGCAAAGTGTGATCGAACCATTCTAATAACATCTGAGTTGTGTTTAATAGGACTTGCATATTGTTTTTGTGCTGCTTTAATATAAAATGATACTGTGAATGTGTCCAAACAGTGAAACAGAGAAAATAAGTTTAAAGGAGCAGTCATGATTTGATCAATCTTCAAGAAATCATTGCTTTAGGAAGCCATACCCGAGGATGACAGTGTTGGAATAAGAATCGTACGCTCTACTCCTATGACAGAATTTTTTCAAGATGATTGATGAATTATAGAAAGTATTAGCAAACGAATACAAGCATCTTTATATTGTATTGTTCATATATTTGCAAGACTGATATTGTTATCATAAAAAGACCTCCAAAGTAACATGAGTGACACCAATGTTTTCTGTACTGTTTGATCATAAACAATAACTTTCAGACATTTGCCATATCATCATTGTATATAGGGGATTCAATCCATATGTCCTGCTTTGAAGTCACATTTTTCTAAAAGTCGTGTTTTCATGAAACATAATGAAAGATGCTTACACTATGGTAGAGGTCATTAACCATTCAGAAAGCTGATATCCTACCACACCTGTTCGGAGCTACGTTTACTCCCAACAGATATCCATGAAATATTGATTTATTGGAGTTAAGGCATGGCAGAGATAACAAAAAAAAATTAAAACATAAAAATGGTCTCTTTCAACAGTTGGTTAAAAGCAGCTTTTAATTAATTATTATTTTTTTTTAATATATTTGCACATTTCTGTCTTTTCTTCCTCTGCCAGGGAGTTGCCAAGGTGATGACGGGGAGTGATAAGCTGATGAGATGGAACTGCATCGGTATCCAGGGGGCGCTGCTCGGACACATAATAGAACCCTTATATATATCAACTTTGGTGCTAGGTATGCAGAGTTTATTGTAATACGACACATGCTATTCTGTTGTGGTTACCAAATACACCAGTAAATTAACTCATTTGTTTTATTTCAAGCAAGTGATATCGTTAGGAGTGTTTGTTGTTTGAAAATGTTTCAAGTATTTTGAGTTGGTTACTAACAGCCTTGCTTTTTCTCTAGTGTCGTTCATATGTTAACCTTCCTACTGAAATGTTTTGTATTAGCCCTGTTCAAACATATAAGAAATAAATTTGAAATAGAAAAATTGAAACTGGCCTGGCCCATAAGTTCAACAAGTGAGAGAGATTTGTGAAATATTTACCAATCTGCATAAATGTATGTACCAGAGTAGTGTTTATTAGAGTAGTGTTAATTAGAGTAGTGTCATTTAGAGGAGAAATCACCCATATCAGCATCTTCCCTTTCAAGTGTGGTATCCTCATTTAAGTTTAAAAAGCAAAAGGTTTTCAAAATATTGTGTGTTTGAAAGCAACCACAATGTGAGACAGTGGGTGACTATTAATATTTGATTCCTTCCTCAAGGATCTGGATTCCATCACGGACAATTGAGTAGAGCCATCGCAGCCCGAGTCGACAAGGCTATTTTTGTGAACATTGCCAACTTCTACTTGAATTTCCCAAAGATGGGTAGAACCAGCCGACGTGTACCCGTAGAACCAAGTAAACAACCCAAGCTGAGCTTGAACTGGTCTCTAGGGGACAAATCGTATGAAGTCGTCGAATCGGACTCTGGCAGGATAACGGACAGGTTTGTAGAAGACCATTTCATTAGCTTTGATAGTGCCAGGGTTTTTACAAGTTTGGTTTCTGTTTTATAGTGATGTGTTTGAGTCTTGTTTCATGATTGCATTGTTTACTCGTCGGCAATACTTGTTAATTTCACGGCAGGAATATGAACAGAGAAAACACAAGCCTCGATTGTAGAGTCCCTGCGTAAGATTTTCCCCGACCAATGTTTGGAGCATTTTATTCCACCTGCTACTCCTATAACACTTGAGTTAATAATAAATGCTGTCGGTTAGCTTCGTTTCAAAACATTAAAGGCATATAAGACTCGCCCCAACCACGTGCGGCCATACGAAAAAGACAAACTTCCTGTTGCTTACAAGTGACGTTTTGTTTGTGTCGCTACAAAATGCAGACAGTAATGAAACATAATACCTTGTTATCTTTAGCTGGACCTGAGATGTCCATCGCTGTTTCGTTTATACAGTGCTGTGGGTATTGACAGCAGCTGTATGTACTGACTGTACACTTGTGTCTAATTACCGAGGGTAGCAAGCTGTATGTGTATTTTCTGGGATCGATGGTGGTGTCTAACACTTCTGTTACACCTCATTCGAAACTAGGTCAGATTACCGGCATTAGACGTTTCTTTTTGCGCGAGTCTTCACACCCTTTAACACTGGACGTACCGAAGAGAGGCACAATAGAGGAGAAGAGGTGAAGATATTGTTTAGGAAGTATCGCTGTCACTATGTTCTGTGCCAGTGTGTCGAGAGAGTAAAGTAACAGGATAATATTTCTTAAACGCTTATCTTTTCAGCTCACCATTCAAGAGCGGTGCCACCAAGGCCAGCCGGATCTGTAAAGCAGCTTTCTTTAGTAGGTTCCGTGGTATGTGCAACAAAGTCAATAGGCCAGACCTACTGGAACATGAAACTTACATGGATTTGAAGGTTTGTACGGGTCTCCTTAATAACCTCTGACAGATCAAACAGACCTTTCTTACTTTGGGGGGTGGGGGATGAGCGATGGGTAAGAGTGGGATAGAGGTAGGGCATACAGTGAGGTGGGTAGTTGATGGGAGAATATGTTGTGTGGACACAGTACCAAGGTGAGGTGTTAAAGATAAAATAAAAATCCTGAAAGAATTACTATAACCTAGCTGTAAGTAGTTTGTCCTACTTGATATGATGAGGTGAGATTGTCAGTGGTCAGGAAATATGCTCGTTTTAGTGTCTGGACATTGCTTGAAACCTTTTGGAGTGTGAATGGAAAGCGAGTAACTTAACCCATAGGCATACCTGTGTACAACTGCTATCTAGTTTGAATAATGCCTCGTTTGTGTTCTTGTTTACAGTTGCAGAACAGAAACTACAACAGTGCCAAGAGAATGCTTCTACGACATCTGGACATCAAAGGATACGGCCAGTGGTCAAAATTGCCCAACGAGATGGGCAGTTTTAGCAAGTAATATCTGGCATGAAATGGAATAGATTTCTGAACCATGCAAAAATCCTGCGAGACATAGGAAACTTGGCTGATCGTGTTACATTAATGCTGTTTCATTTATAATAATTAATAATTAATTAACTTATAGTTAATTAATTAATAATTATTAACATTCATTAATGATATGAGATTCCTTTCAAATGAATATTTCTGCAGTCTTCTGTACAAATGAAATGAAATATTTCTCATCACATCAGAAACATGAATTAGTTGGTAACTAGGGACAAACTGCTTCAGACCTGAAACTTATATGCAAAATAGGTCATGCAAAGAACAATTGGTACAATTATCAAAGGCTTAGTAAAACTCTATGCGGTACTTCAGACCACTTGTTATAGTATGATATCATATGTTATGCACTTGTTATAATATGTTATGCACTTGTTATAATATGGATAGTTCTGAACCTTTCTCAAAAAATAAAGAGGAACAGGAAGCTCAAAGATTTTACTAAAGTACCGCAGGTGCAAAAAAGAATTGATCTCAACTGTGTTCATTGGTTTAATATGCAAATGGTTTTAAGCCTATACAAAGTGTCCATATAAGTTTTGTAAATTAACAGGTTTTGTCAAATTGTTGACTGCTGATGGTAAACTTTTACAACAAAGCATAGTCTACTTTTTCAGTATATTGCTGTGTGGCATGAGAAAGGTCATTTGTTTTTACAGCCTGTTTTCCCTCAATATTAAATATTCTTTAATGTATGTCATCATGTTAGTTTCTTAGATTAATGTCACTAAGTCTTGGGGTATTAATTTCACCAAGAAAACCAACCAAATAGGTGTATTTAAGCCTTGCCTAGTTTACATATAAGAATCCGTCCTGAAGCTGTTTGTTCATTACCTCTGTAAGGGACAATTACCAGGTACTTTGATCTGCACTCACGAGCAGGTGAAAACACCGGGTAATCTTGCATACAGAGTTCCAAGGCTATTGCACTTGTGGCATTTTCACCAAATGAAATACTTGTTTTAGAAAACACAATTTGAGGTGTGTCAGAATTATTTAATTTGGTTTGAAACTTTAGATCATTTAGCAAACGAGCCATTCTTTAATATTTGAACATATTACTAGTGATCAGCCATCAGCTCATGTTACCACCTTGCTACTAAAACTCACAGCAAGAGTATGTTAATAGACGAGTGCCCTTATATTCATTTTGTGTGCTATTTGAAGGTCTCATTGGATGGACATTACTGTATCAAGAAGATCTTTGCAGCTACAACCAAGTGAATGCTGCTGCCTTTCAGAAAATGTATGAACTACAAGTTTATTGTGTGCTTTATTATTTACCTTTTCAAACTGCTTGGAATTTATCATCAAATTTTCCTTCTCAGTGGTGAGTGGTTTCTGCAGATTTAGCATTCCTTTAATGGTCTGATGGAGGAGTAAATTTAGTTATAGCTTTTGAAAACAGGATACAGGCAAAACATTTTTAACTGTGTTGCAACTTTTGGTGTGGAATGGTGGGGGGGGGGGAGGGCAGAGTGGGGGATTGGAGGTGGCGAAGATGAGATGGGATGGGGAAGAGAGGGGAAGTAGGGTGGGGAAGTTGAGGTTGTGAAAAGGAAAATCAGATCAGTATTGCTAAATATTAGCTCTGAAAGGTCATATGTATTCTCTGCTAATTTCAGCATGCCACAGCTACTTTATTTCAGGTTTTAAGCCATGTTATAGATATGTCTTGAAAGGTCAGTGGAATAGGTCTGCAAGAGAGAGTAGCTCAGGGATTTGCTGCTACAAATTGTGTAAACCAAGTTCATAATTATTTGAGCATATGTTATAATAATAATAATGGACAGACACTTTGTATAGCTCCGGTATCTGCCCGAAGGTGCTCATGGCACTTTGCAGAAAAAAGGTTACATAAATTAAATTTGGAACAGGTAAGTTTTTAGATTTATCTTGAAGGTTCGAAGGCTGTTGACAAGTATCACATTATAATATATTTAGAAGTAATTTAGAGACCTTTAAGGCAAACGTGTTGTAAAGTAAACTAAATATTTTTTGTTTTTGTTTATATGCCTCAAACTTTGCTTTTGCTTAAAAGTACCAGTTTAAGTGCTGTTTTCCTTGCCTCTTTGTAATAAATTTGGTCTTTTGTATCCAATATTGCTGTTTAGTTTTCATTTAGTTTCGTTAGGCATGCAATTTTCCTATGCAGTCAAGTTAGGCGTGTGTGTGTGCATGTGAAAATCCTAGCTTGTAAACATGTCATCTCAAAATGTGGAAATGGGGTTAGATTTCATATTTGACCTGACATCCCTATAACGTGTGTGTACGAGATGCAAATTGTATTTGGTGGAATCAGAGGTCCTTCGAAGTAAGTAGGTGGCAAAGTATAAAACGTTTGAAAGCAACACCACAAGAAAGAGTAACATGGACATTGAATTGTATTTTTGTTTTGATTTTGTCAATTTCTGGGAATCTTACTAAAGCTGGAGTTATATTCAAACCTGAAATTTTACTGGTCGAATGAAGGCTGCATTGTTGACATTTTCGTTGAGTACGTTCGTTAGAAAGTAACAAATACTTTTGATTTTAACCATTTTCCCACACAGATACCTCTCCAACACTGTGGTCTCATTCCCCTTTATATGAAATAAAGCATGAGTAGTCAAGGTAAATGAATTGCATTTACTATTGTGAATGTTTAGTATCTATTCTTCAAATTTAATGCCAAAGTTGTGTTTCATTCATCCAGTTCGTGCTATGTGCAATCTGTAGTATCCTGAAACACTAGAAGGTAACTGTTGAAACAGAATAAGGTATGAAATATTTGCAAAGACAGTTTTAAATCAAAGTTGTAAAAGGCTGTAACTATTTGCGAAATGTTTTGTCCACACTGTGCAGATCTAAAGAAAAAGGAAAATTTTCATGATTTTTACAAAATAAATGAAAAGTTATGCCTCCCGTTCTATTTCAAGACAATTTGCATGAACTGTTCAAGTGGATGGTGTGCAGCTTTAAAGGGTGTGAAGACTCGCGCAAAAAGAAACGCCTAATGCCTGTAATCTGACCTAGTTTCGAATGAGGTGTAACAGAAGTGTTAAACACCACCATCGATCCCAGAAAATACACACAGCTTGCTACCGTCGGTAATTAGACACTAGTGTACAGTCAGTACATATAGCTGTGGTCAATACCCACAGCACAGTGTAAAAACAATACAGTGATGGACATCTCATGTCCAGCTAAAGATAACAAGGTATCACGTTTCATTACTGTACTGTCTGCATTTTGTAGCGACCCGAACAAAACGTCACTTGCAAGCAACGGAAAGCTAACTGTTTCAGATGGCCGCACGCGGTTCAGGGCGAGTCTTCAATGCCTTTAACCACAACGTGCCCGATCTGTCAAACTACGCAATAAGAATTATTTGCGGGTGGCATTTTAAGAATTCCCCACTGTGTCTCACACATCTGTCTCAGTCCCTTGATCCGTTCCCCT
Organism: Apostichopus japonicus; assembly: GCF_037975245.1. Classification (NCBI taxonomy): domain Eukaryota; kingdom Metazoa; phylum Echinodermata; class Holothuroidea; order Aspidochirotida; family Stichopodidae; genus Apostichopus; species Apostichopus japonicus. The sequence goes on along the minus strand of NC_092575.1, from coordinate 18,589,071 downwards.
TCCCACTTCCCCTTCCTCCTCCCCAATGAAACAAACAAAGAACTTGAAACAAAGAACAATCAGTAAGAAAAGGCATAATCATTCATCCAGGGGTATAAAACAACTATTTTCTTCAACAATGGATGAATCTGAATATAAGACTATAATAGGACTTCATCAAAATCATATGTAACTTTCAAAGTAACTTTGATCAACTTAAAACAAATTATAAAACGTAAATACTGGTGTTTCTTCATACTAAGCACAAAAGTTTGAAAATCTACAAAAGAATAAATGTGGTGCTTGATGGCATTTGTGCTCTACAAGTATCTAACCTTGTGTCAAGAAAGTATGTACATTAAACAGACTCACAGGTCTAAAATAACAGGTGAAAAACAATTCTTTAAATATTACAAAATACTGGCAAAATATACTGTAAAAATACCTCACTCGCCTCCCACTCCCAACCCTTCCCTTAATGTGTCTGAAGCCCACAAACAGCCATAATACAACAGATGTGACGTTGGTGTAGATATATATTGTGTTAAGAGATTTACTATTATGAAAAACTCTAATACATTTAAACTAGGCTGAGAATGATGTATTTCTGTCTTTGAAATGGAAATTTGATAAGCCTCTATTGGATATTTTGTGTAACATTATTAATCAAGTATATTACACCCTGCTGCTTGAACAAAGTAAACAAGACTGCTAGCACAGTAAATGGTCTTACCAGAGAGTTACAATCATTTTCAAAAGTACTCTTGACGATCGCCTTGGATGTATGTAGATTTTATTCCCCTGTCCTTTCCCAACCTCCATCCCGTTTCCCTCCTCTACCCTCTCCAAACCTCACTTCACCTACCCCACCTCACACCCCTCGCCCCCCCCCCCCCCCCAATTCCATCCAAGTGTTTACTGACGTACATATAATAAAGATTCCAATATATTGAGGAAACATCACTACTTCACAAAATTGTGTAACCTGCCACAATGACACCATGTAGGAAGACAATGACTTAGTTTTATGGATATTAACAGATTAAAATTCAGGCAAGTTTTCTATAGCGAAATCGATACTAAAATAATTATATCGGACGGGAAAAGTACCAACGGCCACCATACAAGTTCCAGACTTGCCAATCTGTCTTTGCAAGACTATCAGTTTTCAGACACTTGACTTTTTCTCTTCTACACAAACACAAGACAAAGATCCATGTCATATCTGTTATTATGTGTTTTCCATCAAATTTCCAGCTTTTCTGGGGAGGGTTAAAAATTAAACTTTTGGGAGGCAAAAGTGAGAAATATGTGTCTTGTGGATGCAAAATTTTATCTGTTAAATATTTACCTCTTTTAACATCCAAAGCATAAAAAGTATTTCTAATTTATTGCTTAAGTACAAAGCAACTGTGAACCACAATTTTTAGATAAAAAGCTGTTACACTATTATGGATAATTTTAAAATTTCATAGTTTGTTGGGGGAAGTAAATATATAATTTAGAGGGTTGTGCAAAGAACATATGATTTATGATTGAACAGTAAATGCTCAGTGGCGCCTTCTATCTTACGATGATCTTGCTTCAACGCCAACCTTTGTTGCTTGGAAAATCTTCCAAATTTTCTTCTATTTTGATATAACATATAAATATCAGTTTCGGTGGGATATTTCATACCTTGGAAGACAACATTTACACTACAACCTTTATATTTGTATAGAACTTATGTGAAGAATGATCATATTCCCAACCTGCCACCCCCACCTCCACCCCACCTCCTTCCCCACCTTCAACCCAAGTTATCGAGAGCCAGGTTGGGCTCCTGCACAATGTCACCAGGTCCTGTTTGCACTCATCTCAAAACATAAGAATACACAGTTCTTTAACCCATAGTTTCTCAGGCCCCTCCATATCTTACTGGCCCCCTAATTTACCCGGGGCCTGGGAAAATATCCCGCTGACCTCTTTTTGTCAGGCTTGCTTGCCCCCCCTCCCTCTCTCCTCCCCCAGCATGTAAGCAGCATAATAAAAGCATAAAATATTATTACTAAAAAACCAAAGAGAATAATCTTTTATTATAACTCTAACTAACATTGCAGTACTGTGTGTAAGCTTCAGACCTGAGTATGTTACAACTTTATATTGCACTGTTATAGATTAGATAATTATTTTTGTCACAAATTTGCAAACTTGAACAGAGACTTAAACAGAAGTAGACTTGTAGAATATATATCCATCTCCACATTTTAGTTTATATCTTAATTGCCTTAGTACAAAATAGTCTCTTAAAAATACAATGTTGTCATAAATACGTTGCACAAAAACCCTTTTTAAATACGACAGAATAATTTATACCCATAACTTTCATCGTGGCAGTTTTACTGATCGGCAGACATAAACACCGAAAAATGTGTTTAGATTTCTTGTTTTGTTCATAGGACTGCTTGAATGTTTCACTTCTAGCATCAAGAGCCCATCTAGTGTACACTAGTACCTGGAATAGTACAATGACTCTACAATGATTGTTATAAAAAGACAATGCTTCCATTGTGAAATTCCATCTACTCATAAAATTTGCAAATATTTCTCTTGCCTCACATTTTCAGCTTCCACCATTCTAAAGAATCTTGTTGCAGCCTTATGCTGGTTACAGCATGACCACTTACACAAACTCTAAAAAAAATAAAAGCTGCCAAAGCTTACCCAGAGTTGAACTATACAAATAATAAAAGTTTAGCACAGATTGTTTTGCTAATCATACATCTACTGTGGATCTGTAACAACTTATGATAAAAATTAATAGTACACAATATATCAGCCTCTTGTGTATGTCTGTAAGTCAGTTTTAATTACAAATAGACAAAACGTTAAAAAAAAAAAAAAAATTGCTGCCAAAGTATACCCAGAGTTGAATAATACAAGTAAAACTCTACATTTAACCTGAAGGCAGATTCACTATGAGTCTACAGCACCAAATAGCAGATTCAATGTTATTAATTGAAAATGTTGTTAAACATACCAATTATAGCTGTTAATTAACTAATTGCAGACCACCATATTAGCAGACCAACATTTTTTGCAGACCAATAATTTTTGCAAACCAATATTGGCAGACTTTTTAATAAATTCTATTCTGGCAAGGAAAAGTTTATATCAAGTTTATACCAGTATGTTACTGTGCTGCATTGCAGTATCTAAAGGTGAGTTTGTTAAATAATGATCTATTATTTATGACAATAATACCCTTTAAAGTTTAATATCAAACTACTACCATCTAACAGACCTGTGGCAAGATGTTAGATGTTTCTGATTTACCTACTGTAACATTCATATCAAACTTCCACCATTATGTAGTCTTGTATTGAATCTACATAAGTCTATGGATGAATAAAAACATAATCTAATATTTATGTTAATACTCCAAGGTCCACCCTTCAGCAAATTTGCTGCAATGGAGATTTTTCGTTGACACAAAAGTTTGCTGTTCTCTCAGGGTTAAATACCACTCCAACACACTGATATGTTGATAGTTCCATTTACCTTTTCCCTATACTCCATATTACAGCAATGCCTCTCAAAACAGATTGATTATATAGAACAGGACGGTGTTCCACCATTAATGGATCCGTATGACGTGCTTCTACTTCGGACACTGAAGAATCCCTCTGTGATCAAGGAATGGTAGGAGCCTCTATGTCGAGTTCTTGGCGTGCACTGGATCGGACTACGGTTAGTTCTAAAGACGTTGTCGCTTTGGTCCTCATTTTCGTTGCTTAGCAACTGTCGATGCACTAACTTTGCATACATTCCATCATTGGAAATGAGTTCGTTGTGGGTTCCACTCTCGACCACTTGGCCGTGGTCGATTACGATAATTTTACTTGCTTTCTTGATCGTGCTTAGACGGTGAGCAATGATTATCACCGTTCTGTCTTTGGATTGCTCCGATATGGCCTCTTGGACCTGAAAAAGAAAAATGTGGAAAGAAAATGAAACACTTGAAAATAAAAAAAATCTATGGAAAGACACCTTGATATCAGCATTCACACTCAGTGTAGAGTCTGATACCACAAATGCACAAGTTCAAACATCACTGCAAAATAAAATCTTGCATCAAATTTAAAGCAGTTGATTGCATTTGATTTATTCAATAGCTGTTTTCCCTCTTGATTTCACTTTTAATAAAGAAATGAACAACATTATATTTTACAGTGTAATGGCCGACCTTAAGATCTAGCTGTTTTTGATAAAATCAATTGCAACCTCAATTGTTAAGAAGTCTTAACTAGGCTAACTACATATGTTATGCTAGAGTTGTTAGCTTATAGTAACTATGTGTTTGGTTTTTGAAAATTAACAAAATTTAACAAACTTAATCACAACTTTAAATATATCTTGCGAAGAAATTGCCAATTTATTAAATGCTCATATTTATTTGTGTGTGGACAGATGAAGCATTGCAACATATCAAACAAAGTAGGCTACTGGGAATAACCCCCTTTGTTATAAAAAAAACTCCTGATATTCACAAAAGATTCTTTTAACTATTGAAGCAGTTGGACAACCGATCAGGCAAAGACCGTTCGTAGGTTTCAGTTATTATATTGTGACCATTGAGATCCCTCTCTAATTCTTCCATAATTCTATGTTAATTCATCATTAAACATAACAAGGAAGTGGCTTTAATTCTTTTACAACCAGTATAGCTCTGAATTTGGGATTTAACAGACTTAACATAGATGAAGCTACACTATGTCTGAGTAGTCACAAGAAGTAAATCTTACAAACCTTTCAAACACCTGACTTAAATCAGTTCACTAAATGGAGTACTCTAGGGCAATTCCATGAGAAAGTGGACATAATACCCAAAAAATTAAAAGTGTGTGACAATAGTAAATTTGGTGTCAAATGAAAGCTAAGAGTCCATATTTTCCAGAATCAGGTTCAGAAATGCAATTTTCATGCATTTTGGAATGAAAATATATGGGTGATGAAAATTCAGGAGTTGCTACAGAAAATTGGATGATTGGTAATAAAAACTATTCGTCACTGCTAATTGATAGCCAGTATATAAATGATATCAGCCACTACCATGTGAGAGTATAGATCATGGAAAACTGAATGGATAATATTTTCGCCCCTTTTCCTCATTGGTTCCGCTTCAATGGCCTTCGGTATTTTTGCCACTTGAAATGTCCTTCCGTTACCGAAAATACAAGTTTTTTTAGTTTCTCAGGAAAAGTTGCAGCATGATTAAAATGAGAGTTCATCTTCAAAGCAAGTTTAGATTGGCCAACAAAATGAAATAATTAGTTTCACCCTGGTCCTCTTCTTTTGTTCATTATGATTGATTAAAACCTGTCTTTCCGTTACCATTTTGGTAACGGAAGGACAGTAACGGAAGGACAAGTTTGTTTTTCCAGTCAGTCATTTGCCTATGATTTAAAGTAAATATCATTGCATGCATACACATATATTGTATACAGCATCCTGTGGGAGTTGTTGATTCTGAGAGTGATGTTTATATCTACTAAGGGGCAATTCCTTCCGTTACCGTCCTTCCGTTACCAAATTTAACTTAAATTAGCACAATATTTCTAGAAAACCAAAGCAATAATTTCAGAATGGAAAGTGGTACAGTATTGGGAACAGTATTGGGATAACATTTCTCCCCTCTAAAATAAAATAACTCCATAGAATTCAGAGTTTTACAATAAACTCAAGACGTGTGAAAACCCTTGTCCGTTTGCTGTCCTTCCGTTACCGACCTCATTAATATTCATATTTCAAAAATGGGAAGGGTTTGTGTAAAAAAAATATGTGAAAATTGAAGTACGTAGTTATAGCTAGTCAATGATGACAATAATTTGTTGTAATTAATGGGGATATTCATGATATGCTTGTTCAAATGTCAGAAAATTAGTCCCAATGTCCTTCCGTTACCATGGAATTGCCCTCTACTAAATGGAGAGCAGTCCCCTTAAACAACATATTGTGTCTATTATATGTGCTATTATGAAGGGCAACCTATGATGTGGTGTATAACTTACTGCATATTCGCTCTCTGCATCTAGGGCACTTGTTGCTTCATCTAATATGAGAACTTTCGGTTTCCTCACAAGAGCCCTCGCTATAGCAATTCGCTGCTTCTGTCCGCCTTCAGATAAGAGAGAAAGTGTTAAATGGTATCTTTGTGAATTGTTGGTATTTTGGGGGGGGGGTCTTTTCTGTTCTTAATAGGAAATTAAATGAGGCAGCAAGTTTTTACAACTCACAAGTAGTGAGCAGTATAAGGCTAATATTTCATTGGAGAATATATGAAATAACATTGTCTCACGTTTTAACACTTGCTCCAGACTGGGCCTACCTGTTCTGTACATGGACATTAAAAATTTACAATGCTAATGGATATAATATAAATATAAATGTTAGATGAGCAACAAATATCAGACGATACTGGCTGATAAGTATCCTTGACAGATGCTTAAATAACAGCTTCAGCCCCAATTCTTACATGCAAAGTAGAAAAGGTTGGCTACATGAACTACGCAAGAGTTAGTTAGATACATTAAGTACTGAATATTATTGTTTTTTTCTTAAAAAGTAACAGACGTTCTCAAAGAATTTTAACATATTTTGTGACATTAATCCAACAAAATAGCAACAAAATGTACATGATAGAAGTATATTTGATGGTGAGCTGATTAGTCTAAGCAGCACATGCAATCAGCTGCTTTAACATTCATTCCTAGCAACCAAGTGGAAATTAGGAAACTGATTACCATTATTATAACAAATCATGATTTGCTCAGAAAATTGAAACACTGAAGTGACTCAAACAAGTTTGCCAACTTTAGTTCCCATGGAGCCAATATATTATGACTAAAATGAGCGACTCAGCTTGAGTCAGGAAAATCACTAAACAATGAAGAGACTCTATACAATTCTGCTTATTATTATCTTCAGTACAACTTAATGTGTTCTTGGACTGACCTGATAACTGTGTTCCTTTCTCCCCCGCCTGTGTTTCATATCCGCTTTCTAATTCAATCACAAATTTGTGAGCGTTTGAGAGTTCACAAGCATGTTTCACTTCATCGAAAGGGCACTCGGAGAGGCCGTATGATACGTTATCCTGGATGGAGCGTGCGTACAAGACCGGCTCCTGGCCGACCAGGGCCATCTGGAAAAGAAAGTACACACTTTTGGTTGATAAAGAAGTATTGAGCATTCATTCCATAAACATTTAATTGAATCACAATTAACTCTGAAACTAGTACTCTGGCCAAGTGCAAGATGATGCTTACTAAATGACAAGCAAGCATTCTAGTTACAGGCAACTGTATGTCCTCACTGGCTAATCAGAGCCAATTGAATGAACACATCTTGCTATCGTTTAATAATATGTATTGATTGACACAAAGAGGACAAAAAGCTAATATATTAAAAAGAAAGGTTGGAAGACCATAAACTGGTTTTATAACTTTCATATTTTTGGCAACATAAGTTGTGTTAGTTGAGTTAGAATGCCAGGGCCTTGGAAATAAGACAAAAGATCATTAATTCTAACCAAATAGAAGACTGTCAATTTCTTTTCTTATTATCAGATCAGCTTGAAATGAGAGAGACCAAGGGTACATTGGTACTTTATAATACAAACATTGGGAAAGATGCTGATATCACCTCAGTGGAAATATTCATTTGGTTGTGACCTGAGATGGTAATGCAAACATTGGAAATTCCCATTTGCAATATTATAAAACATATACAAAACTTGAGAAGGTGAGAGCGTGTGGTCAAGTGGTTAAGGCAGTGGACTTGTGATCTAAGGATTCCAGGTTCGAGTCCTGGCCAGACAGATCACTGCGTTGTTTCCTTGGGCAAGGCACTTTTCCTCCATTGCCTCTCTTCACCCAGGTGTATAAATGGGGACCTGTGAGATAAAACTGCCAGCTGGGTGCTGTTTAGCTGCTGCCATGTGTTTGACAGGTTATCGTTGACCGGGGTAATATTGTGATTGTTAGGCGCTTCTGACGACACTTTTTGTAAAGCGCATAGAAATGCATTTGCATATTGTGGCACTCTATAAATGAATATATTATTATTATTATAACGCTCAGTTTATGTACCTGTTGAAGTCCCAAATTCATTTCATAAATCCTTAAAATACTTACAAACACATGTGTAAGAATATGCAACCACCTTATTTATTTGAATCAAAGTTTGTACCTTTTCATGGATGTAATGATGATCATAATCCTGTATTGGGATACCATCCACCAGCACCTGACCCTCTGACGGGTCATAAAACCGCTCCAGGAGGCCCACACAGGAACTCTTGCCACCTCCGCTGGGCCCGACTAAAGTTACTATCTCGCCTGGTGATGCTGTAAAACTGACATTCTTAAAAAGAAAGATGGGATAATGGTAGCAGTTTGTAGGGGGAAGTCTAGAGCTCAATATTGCATTATTAATTGCTTAGTGTTGGCAAGAGGAGCTGATAGTATAAAGTTAATGAATATATCAGGGCTGGAAAGATGACTTGGGCTAACACAAGTGAAAAATAGGTCTAATTCTGTTGAAAATGATGATATTATCAAACTTCAAAGTAAAGTACATAATTTGAGTATGATTCCTATTCTTCAAGAAGGAAGACTGGACATGACAAAGGTTCAATAAATCTGAAATGTTTTCTTGGAACTGTATTCCATTAGAACATTTTTAACCTACCTTTAAAACTGATGAATCTGGTCGGGATGGATATGCAAATGAGACATTTTTGAATTCCACCTTCCCTTTGAGGTGCTCTGGAGATTTTTGGCCATCATTTTTCAGCTTGGGTTCTCTATTGATCAGCTGGAAGACTTTTGCTGAGGCCCCTGCAGCTTGCATTAATCCAGTGTAAACAGTGCTAATGTCCTTAAGGGCAAAACAAAATAGTGGTTCATTGAATTATTTCATAAAATTACGATAATTTTAGTTCTGCTCCATCAAAAATCTTTGTTCAGAGAATCACCAGCTTATAACTTTGTACTAGTCTGCTTCTTTTGTATGTATTATTTGTTTTACAATTCCACGAATTTATGCACTTGTTTTGTATTCTGACCGAGGACTTGAACAAAAGAAATCCAGGTCCTCTGATGTGATTTCTAAAGAATCACCACGTCCTCGAAAGAATTCTATTGTTATGGGGTATTGCTAAGGTTAGAGTATGTGGATTTGAACAATAGAAAAAACAATGGGGTCCTCGGTCTGAATGTAAAACAAACATGTGTGTGTGTATGTGTTGAGAGGTTTGTGGGAAATGAAGGAAGAAATCTCGTATACACAAATTTTCCAAAAAGGACTAAGTATGGAATGCACCTCCTCCTGTACCTGCTCACTAATCTTCAGAAATAATGGAAAACAGAATTATCCCAATTTATAAGTTTTGCTCATTTTGACAAATTTCCCTTTGATTTCTCTCAAAACAAAAGTCATTGGGCACAGGTTTTCTGTATATAACCTAAGTAATACCTCAGCATTACATTTTTTTAACTGTAAGCTGTCATTGAATGAAGTGCAAAACTACAATGAAAACTTCTGAAAGCAGTGATGAATGTCTGCATTACGGATTCTAAAATATTAAGCGATATGTGACAGCTAGATTTCCTCAGGTAAACTAAACCTGATGACCAGAACATACCTGGTAATAATACCAGATTCCAACTGTAAACTATACCATATTTCAGCAGGAATTAAATCTTTTAACACTTGTACAAGTTAGCAATATTTCTTTTTCAATTATTTTTTTTCTTTATGGAAATGAGTATCAAAATAAAAAAAGTCCAATCTTTTAAAACTTACATTTTGACTACCAACCTACTTGAATACCATGACCAACAAATTCTGCAATTCTTTTAAACTATGTTCAGATATTTGAAATAAAACATAACTTTGTGCAGAGCAAACGTGCAAATTCAAAATTTCTTACATCTAAAGCTGACCCGAGTTCCATCTGATAGAGGAGGAAGGAGATCAACTGACCGCTGCTCATGACATTGATGATGACCAGATGACCTCCGTAATAGAGGGTCAGAATCATCATCGCCGTCTCTAAGAACTGAAAGAAGTGAAAGAGGAAGGTATTCTAATGAATATCTAACACACGAGTCTTTAATTACTCAAGTATTCAACTTCAATGGAACACACAAATCTATGTGAAGGATATTTTATAATATGTGAATGATATATTTCATTCCCTACAATGTATATACTGCAATGGAGGTCCTAACAATTTCTCAAAACTTTCACTTAAGATTCTCAGACATCGATCAAACTCTGAACTATAACCATCTGTCTAAAGCATAAAATAAACATTTTAAAGGACACACCTTTAAAGTAGACAGAAACTGTAGACAAACAAACTAAATTGGACCATTGAACTATGCAACATTGGATGGAACAACAGGCAGAAAGATGAAAGGAAAGAGGGGGAGAACAACATACAGTATATACAGGGATGTGCCTAGGATTTCCTGAGTGCAGGGTATACTGATCGCCATCATGGGGGAGGGGTCTATTGAGGGGAAGGGGGTGTCCCCTTCCACTTTTGAAGGTGCTCTGATGCCAAATGCTGGCACTTGTGTAGCTTTTTAAGCACATACACAAGTACTAGTTTTGCGAACATTTACATTTTTTTACTTTTTTTTAGTGAAATATATTATATATCTGGTAAAAGTTATTAGCTTGTGTCAAAAAGATTTGACAAGGGACAGATTGAGAGCCGTGTAATGTTTCTCGCATGCGTAACTGTTGCATTATTAGTCTGTATGATTTTGGCATAGGCTAGGCTCAATTTATGTTGAGTATATTGTTAGGAATGTCGGGATTTTAGATGAAAATAGTGCTGGGCGGGATTCACGATTTTTAAGACAGTGCTGGATGGTAATTTTTAGTGCTGGGTGGGGCCGCCCAGCGTGGGCACATCCCTGCATATATGTACCTAAACAGGCTTATTCCAGTAGATAAACATTTTGTTAACAGATCTTTTTCTCCTTGTCTTAAAAATATCAAGACTGACAAATCCAACAGAAGTGTCTTGGAAATATTTTCCTCTCTTCATATCATCAGACTCTACTATTAATGTTATCTTTCTTTATCAATTATCTTCTGCTGTCTGGCTAGTATCGTTCATCTCTGTGTCACATTTTCCTCTACTAAATCTACCCTTAACATTCACCAATGTTAACATTCACAATTGTTAATTACATTTTACCAATGAACCCATTCCTACTTTTGTTGGAGCAACTTTATTAAGTTTGTTTAATCTGCTTCTGATGTCCTCATCAGGATCAAAGAATGCCAATGTTTAAATGTTTATGACCTTTCTCTCTCTTCTATGAGCAGCTTTTAACTTTCCAGTTCCACCTATCGCGGTCACATTAGAATAGTCTGTAGCTCCTTGATCAGTGCTGACCTTGGTACTAGAAACTACTTGGGATGATAAAGCATTCTTTGTTTATTTCCATCACTAGCTTTGCTTGAGGCATGTTAGATGGTCAGCATGCATGTAAGGGTTGGTTACTGCAAGACTCTTGAAGTCATAAACAACTTGCTGTATTTACGTATAAAGCATGGCATGAGCTACTGCCGGGTTCCTTTCATAATTTCTTTACAATTAATGTGCAATTATACAATTATAATACCCGAAATAGACAAAATGCTCATTGCAACTTTTATCATACCAAATTAGGTACACGCAGCTTTCGCAAACGTGCAACTAAGTTATGGAACTCATTAAGCAACATCGTTAAATCTAAGGCTACAAACAATTCATTTAAGAAATGTTTAATAAAAGAATTGATATTATTATATTAAATTATGTAAATGAGTTATTTACTTTTCAACAATTTGTGTATATTATGTAACAAACTTTCACCTTGTATTTATTAATTACTTTTTTCTTTAGGGAGTCTTCCACTTTGTTAAGCATTTTAAGCTTTATGGAAGACTTACCTCCACTTTGTACTTTTGTGGAAAACAAATAAAACCTTTATAGCTGACAATTAGACACAGCTCTAATTAATCTACAAAGATGGCTGCCTTACGACCAAAATTTAACTGTGACTTACAGCATTGCCAGCAGCGTACATTCCGTACACGATAGCTTCTAATTTCCACAGTTTGTAGGTGACTTTCATCTTGTCTACATATTGCAGAACCTCCTGGTCCTCGTTGGCAAAGCTACGAACTGTCTTGATGGTGGAAATTGTTTCTTCTGCAACATTGTTTGCTTCTGCCAGGGAGTCTTGCAACCTCTTGGAAAGTTTCTAATGATTAATTCAATAAATCAATAAAATCAATAAATAGTAAAACCTTTCGCAAGGTAAAGGTTTTATCTTAACTTATTTCAAAAGGTGTAGGTGGGTGGGTAGGTAGGTAATGGAGATTTGATAATTTCAAAAAAGTGCTTGCCAGAAAAATTCGTTGCTGGCATACTTTTAGAAACTTGAGAACTCCAAGCAGATTTTTATGATACCCATATCAAGAAATTAGAATGATGTCAAAGGACACTTGATAGTAAATGTCTCCACACAATACAGTGCCAGGTAAATGATTTCACCTCAATGTGGCACTATGACATCATATATCAACAAAATATCAGCTCCTGATACATTTAACCTTGATATCAAATAGAGCAAGCTTTTCCATTAGCTATTTGGATCACATGAATGTTTATCAATATATAAGCTGTTCGGTTTATGGTTGGGTTTGTTTCTCCTTCCAGTTTCATGTAACCACCTTCTGAACAAAATAGTTACAAAGATACTACTTTATTGAACCTGGCTGACTTTAATAGAATTATATGAAAACATGACTTGAGATTCTTTTATATGATTGGTAATTTCCTTTTCTTTACAAACATATTATTTTAGAGCTAGCTCACCTCGTAGAACTGGCCGTAATACTCAGAGACAATGATGATCAGCGGTATCCCCACGAAGGTAACTATTGTCAGTTGCCATGACAACTTTACCATAATAACCACAAACCCAATGATTTTAACAGTACTTCTCAAGAAGATATTAATATTTAGGTTGAGAGTATCACTCATGGTTGTGGTATCTGACGTCAGCCTCGAAGTAATGTCACCTGTCCAAACAAGCAAAATATCAATAACTCATCTCAGTCTTGATATTTCTGACAAAAATTTCGATCCAGCATTCAACGTTCAAATGTCGTCGCAATGTTCAACGAGAATATGAATCTCTGCCTCTTTCTATCGAAGCAGTAGGAGATCTAAAAGGTAAAAGCTATGAAGATATCATACTTTTACACATTCTATTACACAGGCTCTCTAGTGGATAAGCAGTTTGCTAACAGTTTTATTTTATTTTGATTACCAGATTTTAAGACGGATTCTGTAGAAACTATGATTATCCGGGAGGTTGTGGGTTCTAGCAATGGCCGGGTAAAAACAAGATGGGTTTCTCATCCAGGCACTATAAATACACAGTTTTCCCATCTGAAATGGTCTTCAGTTTTTTTACACAGAGTGATAGTTGGCTGTATGACAATCCCATATATATACAGTTTCAGATCATTTTGGATTTTTTTAAAACAATTTGGAATCTAGAAAAAGATGATGTAGGTCTACAACAAATGGAATTTCAGAGAAGGCCAGGAGCTGGACTTGGTTGTTAGAGGTAATGTGAGACATGTGCCATTTACAGCGTTTAATGGAAGTTAGTGGGAGCTTATTTAACACTACCTTCCTAAGGTATGAGACAACCTTTGGAACCAATAGATGGAGAAATCCAACTCAAGGCTGTATGTGTGTGTGTACGACAAGCAAAGGATTTATTTATTTGGGAAACACAATTTTTAAGTCTGTATGAAATAAAGTTTCACTTTACAATCTCACTTTATTTCACTTTACAATAAAATTTCACATCATAATAAAATATGTAAAGTTTCACTTTATAATATAAAGCAGTCCCTTTTCCCCTTTAAGCCTGCTTGCAAACTTCTAATGACATTGTAATTAAATGGTTTTGCTTGTTGAACCAGAGCAGCAGTGGCGGCGGAACCGGGGGGGGGGCTTAGGGGGGCTCAGCCCCCCAATAAAAAAGTTGAGTGGGCAAATGCATGATAAGCCCCCCCCCCCCCAATATTTACCAAGGCTCCGAAACGTACATCTGCCCATTTTTCAATGCATACTTGTCGATCTGTCTGATGCACACGTATACTATATAAGTGTAATAATTTTAGTAAATGCTGGGGGACCCTCGGCCCGTCACCTGGCTATAGACCACATTATCACCCCAACCGCGTCTTCACGCCCCGTGAAAAGTGGAAGCAGTGAGTGTGAGTACCGGTAAGGGTAACACAACTTTGTCTTAGGTCAATGACTTGCCTCATTTCAGCCAGTTCTCCAACATCCCCTTACTTAGTGGCGGATCGAGCGTCCATATATACAGTCAGGGGCCGATGCCCCCCCCCCTCCCCCGACGGACTCAAATGGACTGCTGGCGCCCTTTTCAGCTTTTCACTACTTTTTACTTATTCACGATTTTTGACTATTTTATTGCGCTCTCATATACCTATTGACATTTGTCATATTCTGTCGGTGTTATTTTCCGACAAAATGGCGACGACACCTATTTATTCTCCGTTTATCTGCAAATTAGCAAGGCCCCGGAAAGGGTCATTTCCTGCAATCTAGGGAGTATCCTTACTCAAAAATTTTCTGTACGCTCCGCGCCAACCTGTGGTGGCGCTCCGCTTAGATAGTGTCGAAAGCGCCCCTACAGACCATTCTTGCCCCCCCCCCCGACCAATACCCCTAGCTCCGCCACTGCCCTTACTAAACTCAAAAACGTCTTTGCGAGTACACTAAGAGTAATAGCTTCTCTCTTAAAACACCATCGAATATACAAATTACAATGTTTTTACAGACTTTACGTGCAATCTGAGAAATTGCAGGCTTGAGACACATATTTTAGGGCCAGGTATTCGCAGCATAAAACACTCGGGAAGTGCCGTTTCCGGCCATCTGGGGGTTTGAAAAAAACCCAAATTTTCTTGTTCGCTCCGCCCCAACCGATGGTGGCGCTTCGCTTAGATAGTCTCCACACATTACCCCCCCCCCAATAATTTTTCCGTTCCGCCGCGCCTGCAGAGCAGTGATAAAGGGGAATTTCTATGTCACAAATGAAGGTATGAATACACTACAAGAGAAATAGAAAAACACCTGGAGTTCTCTTTAAGGTTGTCAACACGATAAGTTGTCTTACATGATTAATATCTAATGGAAGTTGTTAACGAGTGTTTTCATTATGAATAAACTAGTTGACCCTTCTTCTCTCTTTAGAAAATTTGTTTCTTCTAAAATGGTTTTGACATTTGCACTTTGATTTAAAAGTAAAATTATACTTATGTTTCATGTAGAATACAGTCTTCTTCCACTGAATTTATGTTCAATACTTGGTACAGTACTGCTTGTCTTATAGGATAAAGAAAGATATAAATGCTAATATGGCTTGCCATACTAATATCTGGCAACAGTACCGTTGAGGCTGGCAAAGTCTTTACTACGAACCTACTTCATCTTCGTGGCTTGAGAACTGAACGTCATAAAATACCAAGTGCCTTAGTTCTCTAAACAACATTTGAAAGCTGGTTTACAATATTTACCAGTTCGGGTAGTATCGAAAAATCCAATCTCTTGACTCAGTATCGTCTTGAACAATTTTTTCCTGATGCGTAAATTCAGACGGGCCATTGTCAGAGAGAAAGTTCCACCACGAACCCCTGTGGCTACAGAACTAAAACCATGAAGGTAAAATAATGAGAAATAGGAGGAAATAAGGTGAAAGCTTACCAACCAACCTCTCCTAAAAAGAATTGCAGCGTTTTGGGGTTTTCAATAAAGTAGAAATTAAAATCAAATGTTATGTTTTGATTAAGATGCTCAACATTGATTCTTCATGAAAATAAATAACGAAACTTCTTCTGTTGCTCACAAGATACCAAGGCTTAAATTAAAGCGTTCAAGAGTGCTCGTTTTCCCTCTAGTCCAATGGTGATTTTTCTTTGGTTACTTACAGTGGAACAATTTGATCTTGAGCAAAATTTCACCTTGGCAGTGAAAAATCTTTCTGTAGCCGCAGCCAAACAAATATACTGTTTTACCCTCCATGATCATGCCAAATCTAAAGTTAACTATTATTTTATTTCAATCCATTTTTTTTGGAAAGCTCCATTTTGCATTGAATTTGCACATATTTTCTGATGTTACCATACATGATGACATGGGCAGACTTTAAAGAAGACACAAAGTCAACCATTATCTTTAGATTATATGAGATCTTTGTTAATCTTGAGCAAATGCCCCAAGAAAAGGACAAAAAAAGCTTGTCCGTTTGGGAGATATCCTACTGTACTTAAGAAGTCATGTCTGGGTGCAGTCATTTTGTAAGTCTGTGATGTCATAGAGCCACTAGGATCTGATACCTTTATATCAGTTTGGTTTTCTATATTTTTTTCCATATATATTCAAGGTAGAATGATAACAGTGTTGACACTAAAACCAATGCCATCATTAGGTCATGTAGACAGCTTCAATATTTTAGAGACAACATTTGCAAAAGACATCTCTGGAACAGAAAATTAACATATTTGCAATAAATGAAGAAAAACCTAAATAAAAAAGGACATGTGGAGTGATGATGTCATACTTAGAGACTTGATCAAGTCTTTAGCCTTGTGTGTGAATGAGCACTAAATTCATGATATCTCTCAAGTTATGTGAGAAGTTTTTCAAGACTCATAGATCAATAATGACGGTTGGGTTTGTGGTTCCTTGAAAGGTTACCAGAATTGGCCCCTAAAATTAGCATGCTCAAATTGCTAAACGTTTCCAGAAGTAGTTTGAAGCAGAATGCTTGTTGAATCATGTTGGGATGGTTGGAGTGTATGTATGTATGTATGTATGTATGTATGTATGTATGTATGTATGTATGTATGTATGTATGTATGTATGTATGTATGTATGTATGTATGTATGTATGTATGTATGTATGTATGTATGTATGTATGTATATTAGATCCTCCTGCAAGCAGGAACTCGCGAAGAAGCCTAATTGGCTTATCAAAGCCGCAAGCTGACCGAAGTCAGTCTCTCACATTCATATTTATGTGATTATAATTTGTGAATGAATATATGTGATTATAATTTGACTTTCTAGCATATTTGGAGCCTGTATAACTTTTCCAAGAATGTTTACATAAAAACAAAGAAAACAAAGGAAACTGCTGAATACCTTACAGTAGAGATGACAGCTAAGATGATAATAGGTCTTGAATATTTGCTAAAATCCTTCTCTACCACAATTCCATCGATCACTTGTCCAGTTAAAAGGGGAAGAAAGATGTCAGCTGAAGACAGAAAGAGAACAACACAATCCATTCATGACAACTAATCAAAATAGCAAGACATAATTTGAAATGCAGGGTAGGGTACAAGAATACCTGTTTCTCTCTTTTTTTTGAAGCTGAAGTCACACATTGAGGCTTACAATGGAATGGTAAGGTGTTAAAATGGGTGGCCATGTGAGGAGGGGAGGGGTGAGGGGAAAAAATCCAAGGAACTCCCCTGACTGATAACAATAAGCCTAAAGCCCCCTGTTAGTATATATACTAAATAGTTGTATTCAAGTAACTTTCCACAAGCAAAGTCTTTTCCTCTCATTGCCCTGGAAAATTCTTGATGAAGAAAACAAGATGCAAACATGCAACATTTCCAGAACTGATACTGGTGGCCAAAGTCTTTTAGTACATATACTGTAACTCATGTTCCATGTGTTTATTTTGAAAGATTTCTGTCTTTGTAATTTAGTTATTACAGTACTATCAGTTCTTGTTAAAAATGGTATCATGTCATATATATCCTCTTAGTCCAGTTCTTGAAGCTAAAATAAAACTTTGAAAGCTTCTTTAAGTAATTTGAAATGATGAAATCCATGAGGTACGTAATTAAAGCACGTCATTTTTTAACTTACATCAATTTTCTTGAAACATGTCTCAGAAGTTCATAAAATGTTGGTTTAAGATTAAACAAAAGTTTACAAACACAGAAAAAAAAGAAGTGTACTTACAGCTGGCAGCAATCAACAATGCTACAAAAGCGATCAACATGTACGGAATATCTGGCTTGGAATATCTTATTAATTGCCAGATGGCTGAAGTTGACGAGCCATTGGCTTCTTCTTCTTCTTCTTTTTCATTTCCTTTTTTGTTCTTCCCAATCGTGGTTTCTTCTTCAGAGTTGTTCCCTAGCAATGGTCTAGTCTCTCCATCCTCTCCTGTGTGGTTCACATACAGTGTACTCTGCGAACCGCTCGAAAGCGTCAACGATCCCAGATAACGCCACAGAACAACCATCAACAGGGAAGCTATGAATGTCCACACGAAAAGGCACCAGAACCACGGTTTGCGCATGTCCCTGACACTCTCCCAGTACATGAGAAGTTTGGCGATGGCGTAGAGGATTATAAACATACAGACCAAATTTACAAACAACTTCCCTTTTGTAAGTCTCTTGGAAGCCTGATGGGGATTATGCAAAAAACCTAGAATAGCACCGATTAAGACAGATCCTCGAAGGATGGACGCCAGAAATAGATCGACCATACTGGTCAATATATCGAAATTTGACACTTCTCGTAACATATTCAGATTCTTTCCATGAATCCAAAATAAAAATGATAAACCAATATCGAGGAAGACAAAGCTAAATAAACCTAATGATAGCCTGGTCTTCATCATGAATTTTTTATATTAGTTCACCATGACAACAAGGGCATATGAAAGTAAGTTTTACTGATGGCAGAATTTACTAATAATTTTGTGTTTCAGCATCCTTCATCTTTTTTGTAAACCTGTTGAAGATAAAAAAAGAGGACACAAGTGAGAAAACCTAACATGAATACAACTCACGCATTAGATTTTCAAATAACTGACTTCAAAACAGGTTTAGATTTTTACTGAAAATTAGATTTAAAACATAAATCTTAAATGGATAGAGACTAGAGAGAATCTTCAACTTACAGTAAATCCTGTTTCAATATTGCATGTTTTTTTGTCCATTTCATTATTGATGTGACCACACAGGGATGGCAAAGAAGGATTGGGGAGGGGTGATGTGTAGTTTCAATAGGAACACAATACTTTATGGGGTATATCTAAATCTAGTCATAGTTGATAGTATCTAGCACTAATGCACAGAGCACGTAAAGGATGTAAACATTAGTGTTTACACGGGTCCAAAGATCGGGAACCGGGTACCCGAGGGACGTTACCCGTCGGGTATCCGGGTACCCGGGAAAAATGTTTACCCTCGTGTATCACGATTTTCAAGAAATTACATATTGGATGCTGTAATAAATGCATTATATTCTCTACTGACAATGTTTTCATGTTCAAATACGTAGGTGTAAGAAGAGGCATAAAACCTCCCTCAATAATTTTTATTTGCTTGTTTCTTTCACTACTTGTTAATAAATTAATTATTTAATTATAATTAGCATTACTACTAACATCGCACTGCCGCCGCTGCTTATGCTAGCTCGTGCACGTCTATTGGATCAAACCATATAAATATCCAATTTAGCTCTTAAACAGTTTACTACTATCTATTATGCAGGCCCAGGGTTCGCATTGGCCGCGAGATTGCGCGATTCGCGCAATTTGATCGCATTTGGAATAACGATTAGTAAAAAGCCACTTGCGATAACTATTTTTTAGTTATCCCGTCTATAATCCATAAACATCGCGTAAAATTCCTTGTCAGCCTTTCCTTCTTTGAAATAAACGAATGAATAAATAATAATTTCTTCCACATGGTAGCCTAACACCACACTTAGTCAATGAGAAATTCTAGCTGAGCCTAACCATCTGCTTATTTGCTGGAGTTCTGACGCAGTTATAAGACATCCATGGAATACTTTCGTTATTGCTGTTACGTTCGACCACATGGTTGCCTAACACCACACTAAGTCAATGGGGGTAGTCTAGCGTAGCCATCTGTTTATTAGCTGAAATTGTGACGCAGTTATAAGATATTTATGGAAAGCTTTCGTTATTGCTGTTATCTTCGAACACATGGTAGCCTAACAACACACTAAGTCAACGGGAAATCAGCCTAACCATCGTTTTGCAATTTTTTTTTAAACAATCACACTCTGCGTATGATTCGGGTAATAAATTAGGAACCGGGTAGTCGCGTCGAGCGGACCTCTTCGTTATTGCTGTTATCTTCGACCACATTGTTGCCTAACACCACACTAAGTCAATGGGAAATCTGCCAAACCGTCGGTTTGCCCAATTTTTTTTTTTTAAATCACACTTTGCTTAGGATTCGGGTAATAAATTAGGAACCGGGTAGTATCACGTCGGGCGGGTACCCGGATAACCCGTGCAAACACTAGTAAACATGCTTCAAAAATTTGTCAACCACTTGATCCATGACTATTCTGATGGGCAGTTCTTTCAGTTTCACTCAGGCTTTGCATTGAAAGACTTTTAAGTTGTAAGGCCACAGTGATGCAAAGTAGTTGGCCTCTAGAGGGTATTGGACATAATATTCCTGTAATTGATGACAAAAAACAATAGGATAACAACATCAAAACAAATGTGAGCTATGTGTTTGTTTGCAATATGAAATTGAGGATCATGTGTTAGTTGTTAAAAAAGGTACAACTATAGAATACCCTGCCAACATGCAAGTCCATGGTGTAGCTGGTTACATTGTCACATATACACACAATGCCCACACAGTACAACAAAGATTAATGGTTATCATGCAATACAACACACACATCTCATTCAGGTACATCAATTATGGCATTGGCTCATTATTATCCAAAGGCTGTGGCCTCAGGAACAATGCTATAAACAGGGTAATATACCTCACATCATTGTCATAAGCCATAATTTTAATGCTAACAACACACACGGAGACAACTGACATGTCATTAACACGGCAAAAAATGTTTTGGATTCGGAGGGTACTGTATGAATGGGTGAATATGGAAAATCAAAGATAATCATCATCAACATGGTACTTAAATTGATGTATGCGATGGAGCTGGTGTAGCGACTCCCGGTAAAAATCTTTGGAGTTATAAGTCTTGGTATTTTTTAGCTACTGTCGCGACGTTGACTGTAGCCAAAATGTTATGGCTAGTATTAATTGCATGAACAAGCTCTGTTGGTGATTGCTTGAGGTGACCAATATAGGGGGCTGTGCCATTCCACCATAGAAAAGGTACTCTTTCAGCAATGGAAAAAGTGCCATTCCGCCATGGCGGTAAAGCACTTTTTCTATGGCTGAAAGAGCACATTACTGTGGATGCATTGTATATGCACTGTATATTGCTTCACATCACTCTACGTAGGCCCACAAAATCGGACACTTAAAGGAAGTGAACACTCGCCCCAAACCGTGTGCCGAACTCTAAAAAAGATACCTTTCCATTGCTTTCAAATGACATTTTCTTCTTGTTGCTACAAAATGCAGATAGTATGTGATACCTTGTTATCTTTTCTCTAGACCTGAGATGTCCACGCTGCTATGTACACTGTGTTGTGGGTATTGACCGTAGCTGTATGTATTGACTGTACACTAGTGTCTAATTACCAATGGGTAGCAAGCTGTGTGTGTATTTTCTGGGATCGATGGTGGTGTCTAACACTTCTGTTACAATCTCATTCGAAACTAGGTCAGATTACCGACAGACGTGAGACGTTTCTTTGTGCTTGAGTCTTCACACCCTTTAAATCGCCAATCAGAATCCGACTTTTTAATATACTATCAGCCTAAGTTTAATTCCATTTATTCAACCAACTATTATATACTTGAAGGCAGTGTATCGACTCTTACAAACTAACAATTAAATTTATTCCATCAACCTGTACATTAAAGACTGTGTATCATATCCTCAATCTTGTCTTAATTACAATTCAGTCTATCCAGCTAACCGTCACATTTGGAAGATGGTGTACCTTGACTCCCAAGCGATTCAAAGAAAGTTTCACCGATACATTCCTGTACACCATGGTAAAATACATTCCTACGTAAAATATGTACCTTTCCACCATAGGTTTCCAGCGTTTCCGCCATGCATGGGGAAAGGATTGAAACCTATGGCGGAAAGGAATGATGGTATGTACCTATGGCGGAATGGCACTTGATCCACCAAAAGATACTCTTCTTAAAGTTAACTTCTTTCTAAGTAATAGTTATACTAAGTTAGGCCTGTTAGTCTTTGTTTCTTAGGCCTTACACTAACACTACAGTTAGGGCCTAGGCTAATCAACATTCCTTTGAAGTTGAACTTGGCTCAGTCCTACTGTGTAGTACACCAACACTGCTAGTGCTACACTAGTCCTAGCATGGGCCTAGTTTATGAACAAATTCTTCTAACTTAGGCCTATCTCACTGGGAATTGATTGTCAATATAATTGAACATTAATTTATCATATTTTTTCACACTTTGATCATCCTGATTAAAATTTTTACTTACAACATCGTAAATGTGTAACCAGCTTGCATTGAAGTAACACGAAAGCATAATTACGATCTCCTGTCCTGAATAAGTGTTAGCAGACGATAAAGATATTGATTGTATGATCTACCGTGTCACATGCCATACACAGTTCGCATTCTCTTCAGTGTAAAATAGTGTGATATATACACATATGCCTGTTGTCTAATGGTTCATGGTACCCTTCCGAGAAATTAACAGTCAGAATTAGAGAAAATCTTTATTTAGAAAAAACATATTTCAGTCAATGAATTACATTTTATTATATAGATTTTATATTTTTAAACTGTTAAACTACGAAAGTATAAACAAGGCAATCGCAGAACTGAAAAAATAATTACAATTTTCGACCTCGTTTCAACAATTTCATATATCTGGCAATCCTACACCGGTTCTGCGTGATGAATAGTCCATTACAGATTTGTTTTCCCGTTCGTGCTTCTAACAGCAAGGCGCCTCACTAAATTGTTAGAGAATCTGTTTGTCTCTTATCCAGTTCGGGGTAAAACATTACCCTTGTTTACAATTTCCACTCAACTGGTCGTTGATGTTCCCGAAGGATGGTAACTTTTCTCAATCAATGTTGTTGTTAACTCAATTTGGATTTTCCAAACCCTTTTGTTACGGTCGCTAACGTTAACCTAACACTAGAAACACATCCGTTGTTAGTCTAAATCATTAATACTAGGCTAGGCTAGGCCCAAGTACAGCGCATATATATATAAAAAAAAACCGATCGATTAACATAGGGCCAACACGTAACTTTTCAAAATACAAAGGGAAGTTAGGGCTACAGTTTGCAGTAGTCGTATTAATTTTAACCGAAGATAATCATCGTCAAAAGCTCTTCATGATTCATTGCCATTCATTACCATTTCTAACTAAAGATTCTTATGCTAGGCTAGCTCATTTCCTTATTTTCAACTTTTTATATTGCTTAGCCTTGCATAAACCTATGCTATTATGCCTAGTTTTGCTAATTTATGGAGCATAACTTGTACTAGTTTTAGACCATCAAAATTCAATCTACATAGCCCTCATTCATTTCTGACAAACAAGATAAATACTTAAAATGAAATATGAACTTTTGTCGAATTTTAAGTAACCCAATGGTATTGAGTCTTGGCTTTTACAATCCAATGATCATTCTTGTATGGCTAACTCTTTTCAGCAACTTCATAGTGCAGACCTTACATGAAGGTGTCTACAAATGTATGATCACTGAATTAGGGACAAGACTTACTATCTGTGTTACAGGTGTAGATTTTGATGGCAATTTGTAGAGGTTAAGTGTAATTTTTAATACTTAGAACCAAACATTTTGATTCTGATTATAGAAATCATTAGATGGCATTATAATCGAAGTTATCTTTGGAAATTGTTTTCATTGTGTCAAGTTCATTGAACATAACTTCTTTAAACTCCATGATGAAATAGCATGTGTTAATTTAGAACAAGGAACCCAAAGTTGGAAGCTATTTAGTCTGTATATAAATAGGGAAAAATATTGTTTTCCAAACAGGATGTGTTTTTGATGATACAAAGAGAGAAAACAACCATCTTTACGGATGCTAAAGAATCCAACACAGTTTATGACCTGAAGAAGATCATTGAAGGAATTACAAAGAAGGCTCCTGAGGATCAAAAGCTGTTCAAAGATGGAGAGGTGCTAGAAGATACCAAGACCCTGGCTGATTCTGGTCTCACTAGTAACAAAGCCAAGGCACAAGACCCAGCAACACTTGGTCTTTCCTTCAGAGTAGAAGGTAAAATTACATCTTCAGCATTGCTATGTTAGACTTTGTTATGTAACTTTTAATCATACCTACTAAGATTTACTGTTGAAAAGAGCAAAGACAATTTTGGCTAGAATGAGATGCAAATCAATTTGTTCATCATTTCCCAGTTAGTTTTGCATTATGGATTCGCCAATTCACATTAATGCACAAAAAGCTGAATATCTCTTGAAAATTGATTGATCAGGTGAATATAAGCCAAGTTACTCAATCGTGTGAAAAACAAAAGTGTACTGATGCTCGGTAATGGTTTGTAGTATTGCATACCCACCTCATATTGATTCTGTTAACAATTTCAACTATTTCAGTTTCTCAGTTATTTTTTACTCATAAAAAGATTCTAGTCCATCATAGTACCATGGTTAAATCATATATCAAAATTTGCAAGTTGTACTATGCAGTTGTTTTTCCAGTTTGTGTAATAATTTCAGCTAAGTGTAAGCTGACAGACAATCAGACTCTTGGTAAGTTCATAACTGTGTCATTAATTGCAAGTGATTTAATCACTGTACTTGTTTGTCTTCACTATTAGCTTTGAATGGAAGGCTTTCTTCTTCAAATGTGGAGTATTTCATAAAAAAGTACTGACAGTTTGCTTGTTGCAATGACAAAAGTGCATAGACACTACATCATGGGACACAGCTAGGTGGGATTTTGAACAACAAATTTTGTTATGATAGCCCTAACTTGATTTTTGACATCACAGAAACAGGATAAAGATTTTCATTAATATGATGACAACTTAGCTAGTGATGGGAATGTGTACCTGGAAATCCAGGGATCGACCCAAAACAATTACTACCTGGTTCAAGCTGTTACTACCCGGTCTGGAAATTCGTAAAAATCACTAATATGGTTCTCCATTTTCAGTTACACTTTTATTCAAGTCAGTGAAGGTGAGGAAAAACTTCATGTGTAAAGTGCCATAATGAAATAATTTGGTGCTATTCCCTTCTATCTCAATTTGTTCAAGTGTAAACTTGGTGAAAGTTTGTTGCTTTTCCCATCCAAGAAAGTTTTGATCAACTATTTTACACTACTTTCACATGGCACGCTGTATCGTATAGCCTTAGTAAGTCTATTATTGCTTTGCAGTATAGGTGCCATTACTTTCTTGTAAGATTGTTTGGTTCGCAAAATATACTTTAATCCATCTCCCATTGCTTACTTTTTTTGCAATTTTGTGCGAATACACCCCAACAAATGCTTTGAAACATTCTTCAATCACGCATACCGCATTTGCACAAGTACTTTGTTCAATATGATATTGCGCTGTAGGCTTGAAAGGCCGTAGACTTGCACCCTTTGCAAGTTATGTAATTTTTTCATAGATCACTAAAAACTTCACTGAGGGGGGGGGGGGGGGAGGGGAGCCTTTAGTTATGTTAGGTTATATATAAGTAGTAAATATAAATATGCAGCCTTGCTGTATGGATCAGTTCACCGGATAATCTAAAAGTTGTTTACAGTCTTACCATGTGCAGCACGTGACTGAAAACCAGGGATTGAGTCATATGGTAGATGTACAGTAGGTGTCCAAAATTGTAAAGTGCGTGTCCTACCTTTTTGGGGCAACATAATGCCGAAGGCATCATTGAGATCGGGAAGCTTTGCCCCTCATGGCGGGGTCAAGGGGCCTGTCTTGGAGGCCCTTGTGGGGAGTCAAGGCGGCAACGCCCCCTTAGAAACTTTTAAAAAAACTTAAAATACAAGCTGTTTAGTTAGTCAATAAGAGGTTTGATTGGTTAAATTAGGGAAAGTCAGAAACAAAAAAAGTAAAACCAAAACAAGTCGTGCATGGAAAAATAGGCTGTCATTTTGCAAAACCGGACGTGCAAAAGGACGGCGTGATGCCCGGCTGCCTAAAGCCCTGCTGAAGACCTGCATAGCATGCAACCTAATTTTACACATTCGTTTATACAGGCTGTCTAGTGGAAAAGCAGTTTGCTAACAGTTTAATTGGATTTTGATTTTACTTAGTAACTTGTTAGTAACTTGTTACGTCAAGTTTATTTCAAGTAGTGGAGCAAAAGTACAAAATTTTTTCTCATTTTCTCCTATTTAGATGTATTTATTCGACTATGAAAAGTGTCCAGCAACACTTCAGTTACACAGTCACATTTTATTTGGTGCAAACAATTCTTGGAAGATAACCTAGTTTGGTCAATTGCAATCTTATCTTACAAACTACTGATATGTTTTTCTTTTTAAAAAATTTTTTGGCCAAACTCCAAAAGCTGCTCTAAAGGTCTTCAGATAGATAGACCTATATTTCACCTTCAGGTGAATTGTCATGTTAAGGATATGCTATAAGTTGTGACAGTACATTACATTTGTTAGTATTTCATGTTCAGTGGGGCAACATATTCTACATAGAAGGTGATACATGACATTACAAGTCCCTCTGACTATGATTTGTCAGTGCAAATAATCCAGCAATTTTCCTAACAATACTTATTTCTAAGAATTCCAATATAGGAAGTTATTGGTCACATAAAGTGAACAGTGTTTCCTGCTTTCAATTTGTACTAGATTTAACTCAATAGTAGTCTTGGTTAATAGCATTACTGTTGATTTCCTTTCATTAGATTGCTAATTCTAACGATACAACAGCAAGTACTATGGCATCACAAAGTTGGCATACAAATGAAATGATTTGTTTATAAAACCAAAAAACACATACTGTACATGTACAGTACGTAGTACAATTATAGACCAAATGCAGGGCCTTTAAGAATGCTGCACAAAATTTAAACAGTAAATTTCCCCCCCCCCCCCCAGGGAGATAAAAAAATATTATAAAACATGAACCACTGCAATAACTTTTTGCAGACAAGTGACTTTCAGATATGTGAGGAATATTATAAAATAATTGACCAACTTTGAAAAGTCTGCAAAAGATTGTGTTTAAAATGTCAAAACATTGCAGCCATAGCCATGTTACCATATTTTTGAAATCAGTAAGTAGTCCCATTACAGGAACTAGTCCTATGTTGACTCTCCTTCATAAAACAAAGAGATCCACAGACCATGGTACAGTAGAGTCTTCAAACTTAAGAAGGTTGTTCATACTGTACTGTAGGTCATGATCCAATTAATGATGGTTTCTACAATGATTTTGATACTGTTATTAATAGTGTAGAGGTCATACATAACATATATTGTAATTGCTTGCTGATAAGTGATTCCTGTATGAGAAGGGAACAGTGTCAGTTAAATGGCAAAAGTATTTTCACCCAAAACGTGGAAGGTTTCTGCATAAATGCTTTGTTTGACAGATCTGTACAATGATGAAAACAAAAACCAATCCACATGACCACTTGATTTGATGGTGTCAGCTCAGTGGTGTAAGTTTGTTGTGTAAATAAATGGTGTATGTGTGTGCGCGCTGTTGAAACAGCTGCTGTTACGTCTCACATGTTCAAATTCACAAGAACTTGTACTGTATGTATGTGGAGATTTGTGTGCCAGTATATTTGTATGTATTAAATTATTTTTTAACTTGCTGGAGATTTTCTGAATCAGCAACAAAAAGCCACAACCATACATACTGTATATTCCTGTTTCTGCGAAAAGATATAAATTTGAAAGTTTGCTGTACAGTACCTTTATGAGTAGAAAGAGTAACATCACCATACTATAGATGAGATGAGAAGAGATATTTTGACAATGTGCAGATCACACTTATTTCCAAGAGGATGGTCATATCTCACAAAGCATGTTTTCCTTTTTTCATGAAGCTTGGACTTTCATAGTATTTTGCGATACTTTCAACAAAAATATGCGATTCATGTTTCACATTTAACAGACAAATTAGCCAATTGGTTCTGTCAAGGAAACTGTAAGGCAATGGAAATTGCAATGAAAATAGGAAACATTAATTACTGAGATAAGTAAGGAAACAACTCTTGAGTAGAAGAGGGCCTGGACTTTGTAATTTAACAAACATGAATGAGTTTAATGAAGATACTGTAGACTAAACTGGCAAAATATTTACATCAGGTAAAACAGCGGTCCACAAAATTTTAGTCCCCTGACCCAGGATCTTCCATATAAGCTAGAGCTACTGTACAACCCACCACTCTGCATCGATGAAAAGCATGAAAGCTATGTTTAGAAAATATCTTGACCTATCTCTGTTGGTGAAGTACAGTAGTTAACGTTTCTGACTTCTGGTGAAATCTTGTGGCCGACCTAATTTATGCGACCACCTATTGAGTAGTACCCTGGCATAGTTTGATGTAATGTGCCACTTCTCAGTAAATTATGTATGTTTTTGTCTCTCTTTATCTCTGCACAGACACAGACGATTTTGAAGAACTGAACGTTGTTCCTTACTCGAACCCTCCCGAGCTACCAGATGTAATGAAACAGTCAGATACCAGTGTGGCAAACCCTGCAGAGCAGCCAGTCCCCTAGTGTGCTGAGACTGTTTTCAAAGTGTCAACAGTATTGCTCTTTTCATCTTCTCCGTGATGCATAAACCGACTGTACTCCATGTTGTCTAGACTTAAAAAAGTTCCTAGCTACTACTATCACTAGTATAAAAATTTATTCTTGAGTGTATTTAAAAAAAACTAGACTTATTATTGCATCCTGAATAAGTGGTATTTAACCTTCCCAAGAGATAGACAACTTTTCCTCACGAGGACGTATCAGTAGCTGTTGTCATTGTACAAAACTAACATACATGTAAGGTTATCTGCTGCCACCATATCAAGACTGTTGACAGATCCTATCTTCATAGTATTTAATATCTGTAATTTGCTTTCAACCTTGAAGAAGAAAGTTTGTGCTGTGAAAAGTCTCTCAATATTATTAAAAAAAATTCAAGACCTATGCCTTACTTT
This sequence comes from Apostichopus japonicus, assembly GCF_037975245.1. Taxonomy (NCBI): domain Eukaryota; kingdom Metazoa; phylum Echinodermata; class Holothuroidea; order Aspidochirotida; family Stichopodidae; genus Apostichopus; species Apostichopus japonicus. The sequence goes on along the minus strand of NC_092575.1, from coordinate 18,559,857 downwards.
TGAGACTTTTGGTAGGGCTCTGAAAAATGGAATCTTACCAAAACGATCTGGCTCGGCATGAAATGTTTGTCATTTTATGAGGACTTCCATGGTTGAGGTCAGCTCTAGATACAATATCAAGGGATTCAATAATGCTTCGTATACACTGTAAGGGGAAAACAGGAAAACTCTGCATACTTTCTGCACACATTTAATATCAGAAAGTGTGCTTTGCAAATAGAACTGTTGTTTTGTACAGTATGCCATGAGACGAAAATGAAACTTTTAATAATTAATTTTGGATAAATAAGTCTGTAATAAAATCCATTTGGGGCTTCAGGGTTTCGGTTGTATCTTTTGAGTCTTGAAAAAAAAATTTGTTTGCTACAGTAACAGTTTCCCCCACAGAAGTTTTAATTCACATTAAGTGGACTGTGCATGTGTCATAGATAGTAAGAATTCTGCGACACAGCAGAAAAACATGTCCAAACTAAATACATGAAATGTTTTCTACCTGCTGTAAAAAGTGGGTGGAAGCACTGGAAGGTTCGGTGCTGGGTGGTAGTGTAATGCTGCCAAATAGATACTACAAATAGATAACATTGCTTCCAAAATGGGTGCTTATCCGTAAAGAAAGTAAACATGGAAGTCACACACAGTCTAATTGTAAGTTCTGCTGCCAAGAGCAAAACTTCAAAGTGGTGTGCACAGGTCAGGTAATAGTGAGATGCATACCGTACACTTTTCAACTTGTGGTTTCTTCTCGATTGTTGCAAAGACCAGGGTGACTTTTTAAAGAACTGTAAGTAGGGTGAATACGTTTAACTCCAGAGTAGCTGAATGGTTGAATTGTAGGGCTGTATCAAATCCCTGATGTGCTGCTGGTGATATTAAGCCTTGTCATTGTTTTGTTTTTCTTGACTGTATGACAACATAAAAAGACGAGCACGAACAAAGTAATGTAACAGATAGGGAAGAGAGTGATTAACTCAGTGACCAAATATTGCTTACACATTTCGGATTGTGATACAGTTCTACCATTCCACCAGACAGTGTGTCTTTATGTAGAGTTTGTGGGAGTAGCTTTCTGGCTATCCCCCCCCCCTCCCCCATGTTTCTATTAAACATTTACCATGTGGACAAAAGTCGTTATTCAAGGTGCGTAGTTCATTCAGGGAAGAGAATTTTGCTGGAAGCAAACTCTTGCAAACCAGCTGAGAGTTTTCATGTCGCTGTCTGCTTCACAGTGTGTTTGATAATTACATAATATATCAAAATTCTTTCATCACTTTTTGTTATACATGCTATGGAGGAAGACAAGCAGGTTCATAGATTTGTCAAATTTAAAGCAGTTAAAATTGTAAGATATGTCACTGAAAAAAAATCCCTCTAAGAATGCTGTGTTTGTGTGTGTTTTTTAGCCCTATAGTAACATACTGTATCTAACTTGAAAAATGCAATGTCATAAAGGTCTGACAAATGGTTTGATGCCAACATGTTGTTATCTTCTATGAATTGTATCAGATAAACATTGACTAACAAAGAATGTAGAGATCAGTATCTTCCCATTGGTCATAATCATGACCCATCAAAACATCAAAAGTTGATATCTTCTCTGAAATGTTTTAAAGACACCTAGGATTCAGATAATGTCTGTGATATTAATTTCATGTTATACTCCGATATTGTTAATTTGAGATCCTCCAAGTGGCACACAGCATGGTAAGCTTTTGCCATAATATTGTCGTTAAATTTATCCTAAGGTATCAAGAATCGAATCGATTCACATGAAGTCGATTGAAACAATGATTAACATGCAGACGTGAGCAATGTATTACCGACGACAAGAAAGTTTTACAATGTAAACTGAAGTTTGACTACTACTACTACTAATTGTTGATATAATCAATCAATCTTTTCTTTTCCTTGAACCCTTTTGAAAATAAGTATGCTTGTTAGAATAATTAATGCATGATCACCACCACCCAGCCTTACCTCTTCAATCATACTAGCTCCCCTCTTTATGGCATTGTCTAATAGGTTTTCAGTTCTTGTTTGTTTTTTTCATGATTCTTCCTTCAAGAGGGAGGTAGAATAACCCTATTTTTGTCCTCGCTTTCACTATTCACAGTGGTATAGAACATGATTTTCTTTCCTGCAGTTAGTTGTGGTCTGTCTTTTTTAATATATGGATAAACATTGTAATGCAGATTTTTTATGTTTACTAAATAAATTGTTATGAACTGATGATATCCATTTTGATTGTTATTATTTAGTGGATCTGAGCTCCTTAATCTTCATTCTTTCGTATTAACCATGGAGCTATTTGCTAGTGTATTATGGAGTGCCTCCATGTATGAAAGGCATTGAAGACTCGCCAAACCATGTGCGGCAATCTGAAAAAGTTAACTTTCTGTTGCTTGCACTGTTTTGTTCGTGTCGCTACAAAATGCAGACAGTAATGAAATGTGATACCTTGTTATCTTTAGCTGGATATCCATCGCTGTATTGTTTGTATACTGTGCTGTGGGTATTGACTGCAGCTGTATGTACTGACTGTACACTAGTGTCTAATTACAGACAGTAGCAAGCTGTGTGTATTTTCTGGGATCGATGGTGGTGTCTAACACTTCTGTTACACCTCATTCGAAACTAGGTCAAATTACCGGCATTAGACGTTTCTTTTTGCGCGAGTCTTCACACCCTTTCCATACATTCATTACTGAGAGGATCATTGAAGGTAGAGTTTCATCTGAGGAACTGACCTTATGGTCTGTACATACTTCATTGTCCAGTCACTTTAATTGATGAACCTCAGCTGTTAAAAGTGTCATTTTATTTTAAATACTGAAGTAAAATCAGAATATATGTATATTTACATTTTCAAAGTTAATCATGAGCACGTGTATCAAAATCATGTAGTTCTTGCATACTTTACACAAAATTTAAATACAATTCTTCTCTTAAGGTTGGAACGAAACTGTCATGAATTGTGCAACATTTCTATCATTAGATGGCAGATTACGTTCTTGTCTTATACCATCATTCATCATAGTGTATATTCTTGACATGATTCTTAGTGTTGAGTCAATCCCTTAAAGTTTCTGCTTTTGCAGTCCCAACAGCTCATTCAGAGTTTAAACTTGAATCACATAGTGTTGATACCATCATCACTGTGTATGCTAGAATCACATCAGAGGCTGTCAGAATATGTTTGCTGGGTCAAGTGAATGACCAGTATGGCATTACATTAACATATCTACAAGACATCAGCATTTCTGCAAGAGTTCAACATATCTTCATGAGTTATACATATCTACAGGAGTTCAACATTACTGAAGTAGTTCAACATATCAACATGAGTATACTATATCTATAGGAGTTCAGCATTTCTGCAAGAGTTCAACATATGCATGAGTTCAACATATCTAAACATATTTTTTAAACATATTTGCAAGAGTTCAACATTTCTGCAAGAGTTTAACATAACTACAAGAGTACCTACATCACCAGGGACAGACCATCTCTTAATCGTCCCTAAAAATACTAGAAGAACCTATACTACAGCTTCATAATACTCATTCCTTTGCCAGTTCTCAACTATTTTCTCCTGAGGATAGTAAAAAGTGCAATTATATGAATTTCCTGATCTACTCTGACTCTACCTGATGTGTATGAATACTTCAGGAGAGCACTTCCTGGAAAGTAAATCTTTTTAGATCGCTAAAATTTTTGGTCACTACAAATGCTTCAAGCAAGAAAAAAGGCAAAAAGTCCAAGCAAATCAAAGAAGAAGCAAAAGAAATTCAGTTGTGTGGCTGTCTACTTTAATTAGGATACAAAACATAAAACAGGGAACATTGCCACAACATTTTAATACTTGCAAAGCATGTCATGTCATAGTTGTCCTGAATTTGGAACAAATCTACCTCTCCAATAAATGAAGACAATCAAAATTTTAGCACATACAATATTAAGTTTGAGGATGCAAATTATGATTGAACTAATAAAAGAAAAAGCTTGTTATCACTTCCAAGTAGAACAGGGATTATCAATCAAGAAACTTAATATATTTGTTGGGATAAACTATGAATATTTCAACAACTCTTTTATCTGACCGTTTTGCATCTGCAGTTCAAATTCAAATCGAGGTGGCATGACTTTAATACCAAACACGTAGGCTTCATGAATCTACAACCTGATTCCAAGAAGGAAACCTCCATGACACCATGACTTGCCATGCCAGATAACTTCATGGGAAGGTGAACTACCAAGCAGGCTTAATTTCCAAACGTCTGAAAATATGACCTGTCAAACAGGCTAAATTCAGGGAAATCTCAACTTCTAAACAGGCTCAATTATGGAACTCAGACCAATAATACCAACTGAATTCATGCAAGGCTGAATTCATGCAACTTTGAGCCACTGCAGCCAGTTGGGACAAATGCTAGTAAATGTCTATCACTGTCCTTTAATGTAATGCTTCAAAGCACCCATAATGACAGTATGAAATATTCTGAACCTTAATCTAACAGAAACAGGACATTAAAATTGCTATTATACTGTCAATACCAATATCTTGTGTAACATGACAGTACCATACCTAAGCCAAATATGTCCCAAATGGGTGGTCGCTGGTATGCAGACTAAATTCATGAAAATATGACCTGCCAAAAAGGGCTAAACTCACAGTCATCTCATATGTCAAGGACATTAAACTCACAGAACCTCATCAGTATGACTTCCCGTTATTTATTCATAGCTTTCAACATGAAACTATTTGTAATTAACTTGTTCTCTTGAAGAATGTCACTTAACATTTTCTCTTAAACAAACCTCTATATTTTGATCCCAAGCAAGCATATTTCATCTCAATATCTACTTGACCTCCACATGTGACTCAGACAACGTGTCTGACACAGAATGGGCAGTGGCTGCAGCCGGATTTGCAGTGGCTGCAGCCAGATTTTGCAGTGGCTGCAGCCGGATTTTGCAGTGGCTGCAGCCGGACATGCAGTGGCTGCAGCCCGATTATGCAGTGGCTGCAGTGGGACTATACAGTGGCTGCAGCATTCCTTTGTGGCACAATGGCTGGGCCACAATGCATTGCTGTCATGATAAAAATACAATTGCTCAGCTGTCTCAAAACTGAAGGACACACAACTGACCACTATTAATTTACCACAGCAAGGTACACTTTATCCTGTTTTGTCCATAGCTTGTTCTCATGAGGTCTCACTCCCAACCTTTGTCAACTTATTTGGTCAACTTGAGAAAGAGTATTTCATTTCCTTTTGGTCTCTTTCACCTGTACCACATATCTTTGAGCAACTCTTAAAGACGGGGAGTAACCATCTGCATACGAGTTGTCTTCGAATAAAACGGAATATTCCTCCCTGGGCTGAAAAAAGAAAAAGACAACCTTGAGATTAGAGGAACCAAAAGCATGAAAGCACCATTCATATTGGCTGGTTGTATTTGTAATTTGCTACGTTATTAAGAGCAAAAATGAAGCATCTCTTGATGGTATCAGATTTCGATAAAGACGGTCTTGATCAGAGGATGAAAACATAACAATGTCATGATTGTCAAAATTGAAATAGATGTCCTAACATCTGTCAAAGACATAAGTTTAAATCATTGATGACAGCAAATTTAGGTATGTTTTATGAGGGGCATCTGTTATTGGATATGTTGTATGCCTAGATGCTTGTTGAGGAAGTGGGATTTGTTAAATGCGAGATAAAATGTGATTAACAGAGCCATAATTACAATTGCGTTATAAATATGAGTAGAGCCAAAGGTTTGCCATGTCTTGGTGAGCCTTAAAGTACCACTCTGCAAAAAAAAATTTGTTGTTTCTTCTACACTTTCAAAACCACTAGCAAGGCCTTCATAAAAGTGCACAGTTTTAGCCATAGGTTTGCCAAGGTTGAGATCAGAGTATTAATTCTTGGCAAGATACTGCATGGTAACAAGATGAAAACAAGCTCAACTGGAAAATGGTACTGTAACACTGGAGGTTTGCATGCGGTCCAATGCAAGGTAGTATAGTCTCTTTTAAGTAAGGTGGAAGCTTATGTCAGGTTTGATAATGGTTATTTACAGTTTGGGAGAAATATGTGAGAATTCGTCCACTTACACCACTTGGAGGGATTTCTACGAGACCTCTGTAGAAACATGTTGTCTGGGGATACAATGCCATCACAACCTGTACAGAATAATGTGAAGAAGACACACTTTTTAAAGATAATTTGAAATGGAAGCTCAAGAAAAGTTTTAATGATTGTTACTGTTTTATTTAAGAAAGATTTCAAACAAAACCAATTTTTTGGCATTGGAATGTTCCAATATTTGTGTCATAAAGATATTTCCCCGGTTGCATTTCAAAAGCATCTCACATTTTTGGTGTAAACACCTTAAATCATATTGAAGAATCTGGACTACCTAGTTTAGCACACAACCCATCAGCTTCTCACATGCAACACAAAGATCAAACGGAAAATAAAGCTGGCTACGTACTGCCCCAATGAACGCATCCCAACTCTAAATCTACCACTGTACCCTGGAAGATCGCCAGAAGATCAGGCAGAGAAGTCAGGCAGTGTGACTGCCATGTACTGAAGACTACAACTGATCATCAAGAATTTGCATTGTTTAAGTTGCGATTGTTTCGGTCACGGAAACTCCACGCATAGGGCTTTCCTTACTAGATGCTTCAAAACTACAAATACAACTGCCCGGTCTCAAGAAATGCAATAAATCACATACAGGAATTAATGACCTAAAAGAGCAATGTTTGTTAACAGAAAACAGTAAATGTGCGCATTCATGCTTTGTTCAGTTTGAGCTGGGAGGGGGAGAGGGAGAGAGGGGGAGTGGGGGAGAGGGGGAGGGGCAATTGTATGACTATGAAAGGCTGGGTCAAGGACCGTTGAGTTGACACAGGTCACATTCAGTTGTGGCGGCCAGTGTTAGTAATACATTACATTAATGAATATTCAATCAAGATCAATCTTCATCAATTCATCATCCCAATGTAAGTGTTCATTATTTAGAGCTACTGGATAATTCTTGAAAGAGTCCCTTTAATTTACAAAACATTATATTAACACTAGCAATGAAGCCTGCATAAAGGGTCTGACCTCATCATAAATGTTGTCTTTTCAGAGATTTTACACTATGAAATGGTGAATATCTTGGAAAACCAAATATAGAGAAAGATTGGCTGAACTGTGCAAAGCTACTTTTCAAAGTTTGTACCACTATGACATATCAGCACTACTAGTTGACCCAATGATATCCTCCAATAATGGTCATGATTTCCATTGATTGAAATCTTGTCACAAACTTCAATGAAACTTTCCTCATTAATCTCTGGAGATACAGCGAGTGGGGGGGGGGGGGGTAGATTTGGCCCTCCAAATATTAAGCACAATCTACAAAATGGTACAAAATATGACAAGAAATTTTTCCCTGTGAAATTAATATCTGATAACTGATAACTTTTGTGTTCTTCCTCCCTAGACGAGATGACCACTGCAACTTCTTACAATGTCAGTGAACATCAAATTTATATTCTGCATGTACATAATTTGTTTCAATGTATCATCTCTCGAATCACTCACATCTCCTTTTATGAAGACTGCATCTGGGTCTGTCTCTGGATTGGCCCTCATCAATGGAAGAGGAACAACCTTCCTCTTTGAGAGTTGGTGTCTCCTGCAAGAAATTTGAAAATGTATATTAAAATGTAATTATGATTGAAGTATAATCTCCAACCACTTTGTAATCAATTTTATGGTATTTGTTCCAGTACTAGGAAACTGTAAAACAAACAGGTAAAACGTACTCTTTTCCTTCCTCGTCGATATCCATTATTTCATATTTATTTGTGCTCGACTGGAAATTGAGGACCTCCGCCAAAATCCAGTTCTCGTCTCCATCACGTTCTTTGACTCGAGCGGCCACCAGGTCACCCATCTTGGCAATGTAACTGTTCTCTGCAGAAATTGCTCCACAGAGGGGTGGAGGCCTGTACAAAGTCAAGAGGAAAATATTAATCTCAACAGAAACAGGACTATTCTGACGTCGTGATGCCACACTGGAATTCTTATAATTAATTTAAGATGATATGATAAGGATTTATTTAAATTTGTTTTAAGTTTTGGAACTCATAGTACAATTTCATACTTTTTTCTTTTTTTTTCAAACAACTGCCAATTCCTTCAAATCAACTGCTTCAACCATCTCGACCCTGCATCCCATCATCATTAACTGTCTTGACCATAATCACATGTGAAAGATGAATAAGCTCTTTTTACCGTTCACCAAGCTTTGGAATGAAAAGAGGTAGTGTAGCAGCCGCTTGCTGCAGCAAATTCATCAGCACACCGCGTCTCATGATCTTCCTTGGCCCTTCTCCTTCTACCCAATTGTCCATATATCTAGCCTGTATCCTTTGCTCGTTTCTTATGGCCTTGATTTTGTAAATTTTATCTAGAGCCTCTCGTAATTTGCTGCAAAGATCATAATGAAAGACATTGTCACACAGGTTTAAGTTGCCCCTTTGAGAATGAGAACGAATATTGTAATATAAACGACTGTGATTCACAGAAACCGTCGAGCCATTCGTTGGGCGACCAGAAAACACAGACACGTACAAATTCTGAAGGAAAATAAAATGTTCCTAAATTTTAGCCAGTGTCAAAAGTCTTCATGCTGATGCAACCTTTTAAAATGCTCTCTCTTAGAACAAATGAATGGAATGTTTTAGACAATAGAGAACGACCCTGAAGTAGAACTCAAAATATTGGGATGGTAAGTAAATGTATGATTTGCCCGCTTGAAAGCTAAAAAAGCTGCCATAATATTGTCTGCATAGCACTTTCAGTCAATGACAAATTTGCCAAAGATGAGGGAGTGCTTTCTCACCATACACACCTCCTTTTAATCTGAGAATTTGAACACCTGTGCCCAGGATTTGAACTCTCTGTCTGGTTCAGATGAGGACTTTCAGATGAAAAAACTTAAAAAGTCACCACATTTCCTCAGCTCCCAACTACAGTAGGAGACTAGGAATCAATCACAAAACATTAGAAAGTTAACAAGACACACACAGGTGGTTTATCCCTCAATCATTACATTCAACAGAAGTAAATTATCATGCAATTTAGGTATTAAAGCAAAGTACCTTCCATTAAAAATTGGTAGCGGTTACTATTTATAGGGTTATCTACCCAAATAGGATTTATGAGAAACATACTGAATTAATGGTCAATGTCACCGCAATTACCACAGGTATTGTACATAAGTATTTATAAATGTGTTTGGAAAATCTTTGAATGTAAATACAATGTCATCAAATACAGTACTCATTAAGTTAACATATAATTCATTGTCGGCACAACTTTAAAGGGAACTCGAATCCCTTGGTCCAGACAAATGTGGTAAATTCCAAATTGTCTTGCATATATTACCAAAAGCAAGCTACAAAGCTAATGATTTGTCAGCTTGTGCAATATTTACAAGCAAAAATATTTTCACAAATGTCAACAGGGAGTAGCATTATTGAATGTGATGGACAACTTACTTGAAAGTGTTCTCTTTGATAAGCATGAGATGACGACAACGTGACTTTTTGTAACTGTTTCCTGAAATACACTTGTGGGAAAGGATATAATGCTGTAGAACTCTTTTAAGTTCCTTAAATGGCCAGACATGCAATTCCCCAAGTTCAGCACAGCATCCAGGTTCCTTTTTACAGTGCTTTCATGAGTTCAATTTCACTCACCTATCCTCTGCCTCAGCATCAGACATGGCTGTCTGATACAGACCCTTCAATTTGGTTTTGTAGTAAGGTGTTGTCCGTTGCTCAGCTCTCATCTTTTCATGAGTTTTGGCAATGCTGTTTAGATTTGGTTCGCTCTTGATGCCAGCTTCGTGGGATTCCTTCACCAACTTGCTGAGCTGCTGGAGTAGTTGTGGTATGTCTGACGGATCCCCCGGTGAGCTTATCTGTACCGGTTGGGATGACGGTGATGGCTGGGGTGTTGAACTGCCAGACGTGGTAGCCTGCGTTGTAGACCTGGCTCTTCTCATTGTCTGACACTAGCTTTCTGATAAAACATAGATCCCATAACTTTGTGGCAATTTAAATTCTCTCCTGAGGATATTTTTCACATATATTGTGTGGTTAAAGGTATACAGTATGACAGAGTTTTATTCATCTTTTATAATCGTACATTAAACAGTAATAACAATGAGTATATATATTTTAATATTCTGAGTGGTTGTGCTAGCATTACTCAATCTATGCACAAGCAGAAAACTTCCAAAATATGATTTTTGGTATTCACCAATAAGTAACAGCCCCAGGCAGAAGCACTTGTAACTGGTAAAATAGACAATTTTGAATCTTTCTAAAGTTACTTACACACAACTTAAAGTTTTAATTAAGGCTAATCAAATCCTACAGTATCTGGGTGACTGGATGGACTAACAAAGGACTAGATTGCTCTTGTAAAGAAAGTCTTAGTGCATCGGAAGCACTCAGGAGAACACATATCCATACCACAAAACACAGTATTTCTTGAAGTTTTTATCAAAGCTACAGGCCATAGCCTAACCCATTTATTATTGAAAGTTGTCGTTGTAGTAACAAAACGAGTTTTTTTTTTAATGTTTTTTAGTTGTGGGGGGATTAAGGAAAGCGTATTGGCCATTTGCCATGTGGCCATTGGCCACAAGCGTAACCTGTACGACTTTTTTATGCCTAGGCCTAGGCTACATCAACACAATGGGACAATAGCTGACAATAGGTCTTCGCTACTCAATTACCTTTTTAACTAGGTTAACTCATGACGGCATCGTTTTGCAAATTTTTCTGAAAACTTACCAATGCGATCGTTCAATTACTCATATAAGTCTGAAGTTGTAATGTAACTTTAAAAGTTTCAATTCACATGATATCCCAATTTTCTAAAATGACGGAGATTCTGAATAGCCTAATAGTAATATCGTGTATTACTACGACTACGAGCAGAAGTTTGTATTGAACAGGCGCAACATGCACAATGTTTTGTTGTTGCTAATATAGGCGCATCCAAAAGTTTAAACCACAGTCGTTTGAATATCTAAGCCAAAGGGGAAAAAAGATGCATTTGATAAAAGAAGCCGCTTGACTTCCCAAATGTGTAAAACTACAAACTCACGAAAGTTCATGATATATACATGATCACACGGACAGTAAGGTGGCACTTAGTGCACTTCACGAGAAGAAAACAACTGTGATGGTGTGTATAGGTTAAATTTTGGGATTTTCCCACAGCGCATTGAAGGTTAACGACCTCGAACCACCCAGCACCAGGCTTTAGCAGTGCAGAGTGTAGAAGAACTGGGCTGGAACTTAGAATGTTGGTTTCGGAACGTGCTGCGATTGTGTGACGCGCAAAAATCTTCATCAGAGAGGGTATTGTTAAGCCACCGTTTGATTAAATACTACTACCACAGGCTCTCAGAATTTCGTGCTATATTCGTAAATTTGATGCTATTCTGCATAATACTAATACTGGGCCTACATAGTACTAGTAGTGCCAGTGGTACTGGTACTAGTACTAGTAGTAGGTGTAGTTTGCTAATATGATTAGAACTAGCCTATTACTAGTACTATAGGCCTATTAAAGGCTATGACTGAAGAAAAACCGTCGCATGAATTGAAACTGCAGTTCAGAATGATTTGACATAATAGTTTTTTCGAGTAAAGAGGACATTGCTAAGCCACATGGATTGTTGTCGCAGTTTTTCATTGTTCTCTATTCATATTTACTTACAGTGATAAATCCAAGGCAATGAGGACTTTGCACCTGCTACCTAAACGATCAAGATGCACATATCAGCAAAGTAACAGCTACCTTGAGGATTTTAAGTACTTCAGTATGTCTGCAGATAGTGCGGAAGAGAATGGTTCCCATACTCGCAGGGTTGGCTCTGACCGGCTCAATCTTCTTTCCATGTTCATTCCTAATTTGTACCTTCTTACTGAGAAAATGGGTGGGTATCCAATCAAGAGCAGTACAGATAGCAGTAGCCATGAGGTAAGGTTAAAATTTCAATATTTTACATCATATTTCTGTTACAGTGCCCATATTTCCAAAAAATGAGATATTTTACCTTGTTTCAGGGTTTTCACAAAAAATTAGGAAGAAATATCATTTCCCAACTCCCCTTCTTCAGATCTTTTGCTTTCTTGTTGTTGTTGTTGCTAATTATAAGCATTCTAAAGTCTCAATCAAAAAATACTATGCCCTAGAGTTGGGGGGGGGGAGGGAGGGTAACAACACCATTCTCCCTTTAGACCCCTCACCTGGGTTGCTACTTTGCCACAAGGCCCACAAGTTGGAATTCAGGGAAAACCCTGCTTGTAACAAATTTCTATACATATACATATGTGTGTGCTGTGACTGTACTTTATATCTTACGTAGGTTAACATCAGTGCTGCAGGCTGTCATGGCATCAGTTTGTGGATGGTACATAGTGACAAACTGCTATCATGATTTCTTGTATGCTAGGTAAGTAAGATGAATGTTCTTCTCTTTACATATTGTATATGTTGACCTTTTGGCTACAAAAAAATATATATACTTGGGACTATGTAGTAATTTATTTTTGGGCATTCTAGCATTAAAACTTATTTTATTAAATTTTATTTGAATCTGTAAAGAATAGTATTCCCTTACCTTTGCCCCCCCTCCCCCCATCAGGGTGTTGTAACACCCATTCCACCCCTTGCAGTTTGTCCTATATCATGTTCTTAGCATTCTTTATGCTACTAATTACTTTTAAGTGAAAGACACATCGCCATTCCATCGTGTAAATGTCGGGTCCAACATTCAACTTTTGCTTGCTAATTATCACCATCAGTGTCTAACTTCTGTGTCAAAATTGTGATAGTTTTGACGTCCATGCAACATTTGATAGTTATTTGGTCCAACTTGTTATAGGTTATTGTACTACTTGCTATGTCTTTGGGTTCCAACTGGGTATGGTTTTGAACTTTTGATGTTCTATTTTATGTTCTGAACGATCAAAACATTTTCTGTATTGGTACTTGTAGCTAATTCAATACCTTTTATGACAAAGTAGCATGACAAACAAATATATTGCATGTATGTAACTATGTACCGCCAACTAGATAGCTCCTGATAAATTCTAAGATTTTGCTGAGAAAATGTATGAAACTATTTGCTATTTATTTATTTCATAAAAATTGGTACCGTTATTTTGGCAGTATGACCCACATGTTTAACTACAGCTATAATGATTAGGCCATTTGACTCATTACTGTCAATTGTGATTTCTTATACAATTCTTTTTTTTTCTTCTTGTTTTGTCAGGTGCTGGTTGGTAGATATTTATATGAGTTTTGGCTTGCCTTACATGCTGTATGATATTGGTGCTATGTATGCATCCTACCACAGAGATGCAGAGGCAAAGCAAAATGCAATAATCTCAAAGAAGTTAACTTTCGTGCCTTTCCTTAATAGACAAAAGCTGATCATCACTCATCATTTATTAGTGGCCTTTGTTGGTTATCCAATTGCCTTGGTAAGATCCAATTATTACCTGTCGATTTCTCTTATATGTAGTAAATGTATGAAGACGTACAATATAGTTAGATGCACGAATGAACAATGATAGAAGCCATCTGCCCAAAGGTAAGCTTTGCTAAAATTGCTATTAAATCTTAGAAAGCATCTTCCTTCAGTTTGTGGTTATCCAAGGTATTCCCCTACAAACAAATCATGTTAAAAAGATACAAACACAACTATCATCCATGAACAATGGCCCCAACAAGCTACAGTAAATGTTTGTTCTATTTGAGTTCTAGCGCAAAACACATACCTCGGGACTCATTTTGTTACTGTGTGATATCATAGTATTGTCACTAGAATCTGAATCCTCTTAAACACTCTTCGGTTTTCTGTTTCATATTTTGATGGTAGAATGTAAACAGTTTTCACACCAATACAAAAATGCCATCATCTGGTCATGTTAAGAGCTTCAATATTTTAGATTGAGCATTTGGAAAACCATTTCCATTTTGCAGAAAAATATACATTGTATTAAATAATGAAAAACCATTAAAAACTTGAAACAGTACGCATACGGCTAAATTATTTCATGTTGAGATTTATTTCAACTTTCAAGTCTGAGTCATTGTGTGTGAAGGAAAGTAACCCTGTCATGTCTCCTTAATGGGATAAGATTTCTCTTTTAATAGCTCTGTTTTGGAATTTCTGCCTCGTTCTTCATGAAAAATGATAATGGCTGGGTTTGTGTCTTCTTTATTGTAGAGCTCAAAATAGTTTGAATTAGAGTGAGCTAATTTGGGAGTAATTTTGACCTTTGAGACCTTTTAAGCATCATTTTGCATTGACCAGTCTGCAGCAAACTAAATGAAAATAGGATTGCACTTGTGTATAATTACAGGAAGGACTGAATTTGTTCTGTAGCCAGGAATTCTGAGTTGGAGGGAGGGAGGTGGCATTGTCAACACTTTAAAAAGGGAAGCAATATTTGTTTCTTGAAACTTGTGAAACTTTTGTACACATGTCGGTGGCACAAGTGGGGTGGTACAGTCTGCAATGTGGGAGGGAGAGGGAAGGGGAGGGGTGGATGGGGGACATCTACAGGCCTGGCATGGAGAAGCTCTCATGGGCTTTTGCAAATCACTAGTTCATTAATTATGATTATTGTAGCATTGAGGAAGATCAATTAAAGTCTGCAAGCAAAGGCTAGATTTCAAATTGCAATCGGAGTATGTATATCTGTAGTTTAGGTCAATTAGTTGTTCATCTTGATGCAGGGTTCAATGCCATAGATTGTTTAAATAAGACTATAATCCCCAGCATTTGGAAGGCATATCTCCCCTGGTTGTCTCTCTTGGTGCGCAACGAATAACTCTGTGAGAGCCCCACAGGGTTACTCATAGGAGGTACAATGTGTTTTATCAATACAAACGTTTAGTGTATATAAGGTACATTTCTTGCACCTTCACTCGTTTGCAATAATCAGTTCAACAGAGTGTAGTTAAGGAATAAGAGAGGTGTTTGTCTTGTAAACCAAAGTTTACATTCAAATAAATCATATCTAGAGTTAGGAACAAGATAGGGCCGTTTTCATCTAACAGTGTAGAATGTTTATCTCCTCCATATAAATGTGACATTGACTGCCATTTTAATATTCCCTTTAATTTGAAGGTGGCAATTCGGAGCCAGAGTAATCCCCTTTGACACATTTTTCATTTTCCAGTAAATGAAGTAATTATGTTATAATGCAAATAATAAAATAAACAAGGTTGGGAGATCTGGAAACAGTAGGCACTGGGGTGTTTAGTGTTTACTATTAAGTCTCCCAGTGACTATCTGGTAATAATTTGATCACATTTAAATCTTTTTCTTTCCCTTCAGTTTTACAGAAATGGAAAAGGTGATTTCTTTTTAGGATGTATCCTTCTCACAGAACTAAGTTCTCCTTTTGTAAATTTGAGAGCAATTTTGAAAAAAGTGAGTACTTTTCACTGAATAATTTTGTGTATCTGGTGGGAGATTGCATGGGAGGGGGCATTGCATTACCACCATTGAAGTACTTGACAAAGCTGACAAAACTGAGGCAAGCTATTATTTATTGGAACACTCTTTACAATATATGGTAGTGTTTGGAAGGGATGTAACCACTTGGAAAGTGGTTTTGAAAACTAACATTTGGGGTCAATAGTTAATGCTGGAAGAATATTTCTTCCTGGCTACAACCTCCCCATCCAACACACCCCCCTCCTTCACTCATCTCTGCTACAATATTTCCACCCTCTTATTCCAATCCAATACCTAATGCAAAACTATGTCCAGGCCACCATGCTGTGTTTAAAGACATTGAAGACTCGGCTCCAAACCGTGTGCCGCCACTGATAAAAGTTAACTTTCCGTTGCTTGCAAGTGAAGTTTTTTCTTGTCTCTACAAAATGCAGACAGTAATGAAACGTGATACCTTGTTATCTCTTATCTGGACCTGAGATGCCCATCGCTGCTATGTACACTGTGTTGTGGGTATTGACCATAGCTGCATATATTGACTGTACACTAACTGTGTCTAATTAGTCATTACTGACGGTAGCAAGCAGTGTGTGTATTTTCTGGGATTGGTGGTGGTGTCTAACACTTCTGTTACACCTCATTCGAAACTAGGTCAGATTACCGGCATCAGGCGTTTCTTTGTGCGCGGGTCTTCACTCCCTTTAAAGTGTACACTACAACCAGCACAATAGCTCAAGGTTTGATCATTTTAAAGTTTCACAACTTGTCAGAAATCTCCTCCAGAATACCTTTTTTTTGTTGACCACATTGTTTTGTGATAATCAATTAATGATCTTATCTTCTCTCTTGTACAGTTTAACAGGACAGGCTCCAATCTCTACAGAATCAACAATGCCCTGATTCTCCTCATATTCTTCCTCTGTCGAATACTCATCTTCCCCATCACTTTCTGGGTTTACAGCTGGGACAAACAAGTCTACTGGTTTCAAGTACCATGGATGATCCCTTGGCACTGCACCCTAGGTTGTACCATTATTGGTGGCTTTCAGCTCATGTGGTATGTGATGTTTGCCAAAGCCATGTGGAAAATGCATGAAAAAGGAGCGAAAGTGGATAGGAATAAGAACCTTGCTAATGGCGCTGTCGGGGAAAAATCAGCATAATAGTAATATTAATATAAGAATTATCATCTGAATTTATGATGTGTGCCTTCATGATGTGGACAGAATCCAAGAAGTGATGAAGCCAGGAATCTTTGCAGCAGGAGAGCACGATGGGGATAATAAAATATCACATTAGGGAGAGGTTGAACTAAAACATTTAAAAGTTTGTTACCTCCCTAAATGGAATGGGATTTTCTTAACTGTTTAGTGATCATGTTGCAAACAAGTATCGCTATAACATATGTGTATCACTATAACATAGACTTATGATGATGGTTAGGTTTTTGCATCCTTAAGGAAGGGAAAAAAAAGACTTTTGATAGGAGACCTGATGACTTAATCATCCCTCAGGCCTGATCCTGCCCTTAAAGCTTTATTCACACCTTAATCAACAGAGCAATTGACTTTGTTAATGTAGTAATATGTGTAAAAGTAAGTTGGCCTGACGATTTGATCCTAGCAGGATCTTCTTCAGAGGCTAAAAATAGTAATATATCTGCTTTGGAATCATTTAGTCAAGAATGTAATATTCCAGTGATGAGGTATAATTGGTAAAACAGAGTTATTGGTTGTGTGACCCGATCACACGCTCATTATCTATCCTTGTGAAACCACAAGAAGCGTTACTGTATGAAACAGAAAATTTCATCTTCTTATACAAAGATGATCATGGTTATCAGTATTATTGTAGTTTAAGGTAAGTTGGGTAAATTTTCTTTCATTTGAGCTTTCGTGGCTTCTCCTAAATCACCCCCTGCCCCCCCCCCCCAACCTTACTTAATATACCGAACAATTTCAGAGGTAGCTTCTGCCTCTCCATTTACTCTGCCTTTCATTACACTGCTCTAGGTAAGTTTTTATATACTGGTAAAAATCCTTGCAATATAAAACTTATGTTATGGCATTTATTGTATATTCACATTAAAATAAAAACAAGTAGCCATTTATTTCAATTGTTGAAAAAAAGGACAAAACTCGAAAAATTCCTGCAAAATCCATGCAATTTTGTCTATGTAGTTTTCTCAAAGATTATGCAATATTTTAGCCTATCATCCATTTTTTGTTTTCAGTGTCAGTGCTTGGTCACTTATATTAATTAAAAAGGAATTCATTTGCAGATTAAATATTTCCATATCATGCAACTTTTAATCCAGTGTGTCCGAAATCTGTAAACGTCTTCAAAGGAATAGCGAAATCCTTGCAGCATTGGTACAAAAATGTTAATTATGTTGGCAGGGTTCAAGTGACGAGAAAACCTAACCATTTGTCTCTTTCAATTTCTTTGAGATTCCAGGATTGGCCTCTGGCCCATAGTGGGTGCGTGGTGGAGCGATTGGTTGTTCAAAAGGATGGCATTTGAAATACACCAGCAGAAGTTGGAAAACTATTATGCAAGGTTTTAGTTCATATTTAAGTTGGTCATCATTTTGGCTCTTATACCCAAAATTTGTGATAAAATACGACAGTATTCCATCATTTTCAGTTTCTAAATAACACACAGTCTATAGGCTGTTCTGCTAGCCGTCGTGAAAAAAACACTTAAATCTCAACATGAACTTTTAAGGAATATCCTACAAGAGTATAATAAGTAGAAAAAGGATAATATAATAAGTTGAAATTATCATCAATAGATGTTTATCAAATGTGAATGACAGGTGTCAATTTTAAGCTGTTTACTAACTTTCATATTTTCATACTAATGAGTCATTTATTGCCTTAAGCTGTAACCATGGTTGCATTGATGATTTTCATCATGATATTCCTTGATGAAATCAAGATATATCCAGATATCTACTTGTGCCAACTATTTTATACTTTGTTTTATTACATGAATTCTTCACTTCTAAAGTTTACTACTGTAGTGGATAGTATTTTAATTATAATATTAATGTGGTGCATTTTTCTATTGTCTTTCACAAGTATCATTAAATTTCTTCATATATATCCAGTCTGTATGTACAAACACAATCCCCTAAAAAAAAATGTTGTTCTTTGATTCTGTTGATGTTAGACCAAGGTTTCTTATCTTTTCGTGTGAGTGTTGTAATTGGGAGTGAGAGATTTGTTCGTCCTTGGGATTTAATAAATTATTCACAAATTTAGTCTAAAAGGTTATGCAGCGAGATCAACATTAAAACCAGAATGCAAACAATGTATTGTGGTTTCGATGATGTAACAAGCAGTTTTCTTCATGAATTTGACGTAATGTATAGTGAGGGTATACAACATACTCAATCTTAGTAATACAGTGAAAACTAGTGTGATGTGACAAACAATAAATTGACAATGACACAGGCGGTCCTGAAATGACCATTGATCTCAACAACAGACTTCTTGTACTAAATGTGATACATCAACACATGACATGTCTTTGTTGAAATATTTATTAAAACATGGTTTACTCAATTTGACCCTTTGTTAACTCAAACGTCCATTGACCTCCGCCCACAACATTAGGCTTCTTGAACTCAATGTGGTACAGTTACATACCAAATATGCGATCTGTCCAAGCTTCCCCGCGATATTATGTTTAGGAAAGTACATTTGTGTAGAGAGAGGTAAGAGGGGAGTCAGATAACATGTTTACAAAACTGGGTGTCACAAACTCCTATGCCATCATGAATGCAAAGGTTACGATTACCATTGAAACCAAAAAGCTTTTAAAATTGTAAGTTCACTTAAATGTCTAAGGAGTATCTAGCACATTTCAACCACAGGCATTAGGTATTTTGGTACGGTCATCCAAGCACCTTAAGCAAAAGTTCTTGCCCTCTCATTAGTGTTGTAAATTGTTGTCTTAGTAATGCTTTAGATTCTTAAAGACTGCCATAATTCAAGCAAAGTTGAGTCCATCAAGTGCAATTTAGTGTTTGAATGGTGGCATTGAATTTTAAACAGTTGTTTTTATAGAGGTTAAAGGCAGACACTAGAAGTAATCTGCTCATTTCCCAGTTTCATTTGGATGCTCTAACAGCATATCTTGTAATGTTTAAAACTTGGGCAAGATGTAAAATTGAAACCAAGGCCTTACACATACCTCACTGACGCTTTCATTGAAATATATTGACATTTTTTAAGAAGTGTTTTATGAAGATAAGATTTGATTTTACATTGGAGATATTATTATTCATTAACCTGTTCTATGAGTATGTAGGAATTAGTGTTATTCAGATTTTATCTTATTAAACTTAAATGTGCCACTTCATGCCATTCATCAATCATTGGTGTTGTTTATTGAAAGTTAATAGTGATCAGCATTTGAACAAATTTATCCTATCAGTTATATGTTGTGACAACTTACCAAGGCGAGCAAAAAAGGTTGTATCAGCATAAGTACCAATAGTACAACAATTCACACAATATGAAATGACCTGCAGTTAGTTAACAACCCCTGGGAGTCAGCAAGTTGTTTAAATCAAGTATTTTGTTTTTCCCCCCTAGATATCAGGTTCAGTAGACCTAATTTATGTGTAAGACTCCTGATAGTATGTTTTCATGCTTCATTTTATACATTTGATAATGCATGCAAAGGTAAGATTTATTGAAACATTTTTTGCACAAAACCATTTCTTTCTTTAAATTTTCTTTAAATGTCTTTTCCAATATTTTCACAATAATTTCCTCAATTACATATCCATGTTGGCAATAAAATTATTTTTGAAGAAATATAAACTCCAAATCTTTTGTCATGCCTGCAATTGCACAATCACTAAAATCAATCAAATTTACTTAACTATTAACTCACAAAGATCAAAATGAAACAAAAAGTAATTTTTCTTTGCCGCTTTATTTGCAACTACACTTCACATCACAATTCAAATGTTTTCTGATTACATAAAAAAGAATGAAGCTCTTCTCAGAGAAGACCCAATTCCTTAAAATATCTCTTAAAACAATCACCAGACCCGATGTGAATTGCACTGCAAACAGTTATTGCAGGGTAATGTACAAAGCAACAGGTGGAGAGAGAGAGAGCTCCTCCTTAGTCAAAGAGACCGAATCCCATGTCATCATCAGATTCAGAATCGGATTCTTCCTTCTTAGCCTCCTCTTTCTTCTCTTCCTCAGCGGCGCCCCCTGCGGCGGCTCCTCCGCCACTGGCAGCAGGTGCTGCTCCTCCAGAGGGCATAGAGGCTAACTTGCCATTACCTGCCATACATAAAACAAAGACTAAAATTTAACAAGGAGGATAACTTGCCATTATCTGCCATGCATTAAACAAAGAAAGACTAGAATTTTATGAGGATAACTTGCCATTACCTGCCATTCATTAAACAAATGAAGACTAGAATATAATTAAGTCGATTATCAGTCGAACATTCTCTAAGCTGGCAGTTGTAAAAGATTGACACAACCAAAGGGTTGTACAGTTTTCTGATATCTAACACAAGATAAGGAAATAACCAAAATGGTTTGGTAAAACCAATGCAATTGATAGTTTAATTGACAGAAAGTTACAATTCCCACAGAATAAACAAAGTTATTTAAATCAACAGGCTAGTATGAAAAAAGTATGGCAAACATATGAAACTTCCTCAGATATAGAGATTTTAATCACAGCTTTCAGACGAAAGATGGTTAAATTGGTATCATCACAGAGAAGTTTAATACGTTGCCAAAATAAATATATTTATTCATTAAATTAAGTCTCAAAAGGGGTAGACCAATGTTTCGATGGATTAACATAGAAATGCAGCTCTATATGACTTTGACATGGTAAAAGTGAATTTTTGGCTGTGATTCCAAAGTAACATCGCAGCATCAATCTTTTACAAAGTTTGCAGGCAGAATTTACATTGTCGCTGAAAAAAAGTTGATTACCTAACTCTTGTCCAAACCAAGGCAGAGCAAAATTTGATAATTATTTGGGGGGTTTCCTAGACAATCTATGGAGTTCTACTGGTGTCATAAATTAAAGTTATTTGAAATGACTCATTCTATTAGAAATGTTTCTAAAATGGCTTGAAATTTTTGTGCAAGAGTTGCAAAATATGTTAGGTCTTGCTGTTCTCTTGACTCTCAGGAAACCTTTCAACAGTCATACTGTAGATCCCAGGACAAAACCCGAAACCATGTCCTATTTTTTTAATAGCAAAGTAAACAATGTACAAACCTTCTGCAATCAGTTCTTCCAGGTTTTTGCCCTTCAGTTCTGAAATAACTTTGTTGAGTTTGTCATCTTCAGCTTCGATGCCCACACTCCCTAAGATTTTCTTGATGTCGTCAGAACTTGGACTGTTATTGCCACCTAGGGCAGCCAGGAGGTAAGCGGCCACGTAACGCACTGCAATTAGGGTACAAGGAATAGTTTTGAGTAATCAAAATAAACATTACTGTAATACTTGCCGGTGTGAAGCAGAGAAGTAATGAATCAGTTCGTTTGAATTAGAGCCAAGTAATTTACCTGTGATTTTCCCAACTTGGGTTAAGTCATTGACTCGATTCACTACTGTATATTAGCTGTATGTAGAGAACATGCCAAACTTTTTCAAGCCACTTTGCTTTTGAAAGTGATTCATGTCATGATTTGTTACAACACTGATGTGAAATGATATCTAGTCACTCATATTCATTTAGTGCAAAGTTCACAGAAAACATATGCATGTTATGCATGGCACTGTTGCTTCCATTCTGCTACTTAACTGGATACAGACTGGAAAGTTTTAGGTGTTGTTAGAACACAGGGAATGACTTGCCAGATCATGCACAGCAAACTAACACTACCAACAAGGTTTCTATCAATAAAGCTATAATTTTGCAGCTCTACAAAATATTAGCTCCATTAGATCTTGTCCTATTGTTGTTATAGACAAGGAAACAATGCTGGAGGAAATTTCTTTCTGCACAAACAAACATTGTTAACTCAAGTGAAAATCTTAATTTCCTAAAGTTTTGACATGTCATGAGAGTGTGAATTTTGGCAAGGGCTGAAATAGTGATCGACACAATTGTAGGCCTAATCATACAAATTACTTTTAATGATCTTCCTCAGAACCGAGTATCTAATCATTATTCTCAGTCGAAAGATGGTTATGATATTTCTTCATCATTGGAAGATCTTTCTGGTTAAAATGACAATTTCCAGCTTATAAGAATCACTGATTGGGATCCAATTGACTACAGCAGGGCAAATTTTTAAAGGTAGTCCGATCATCAGAGACGAGACAATTTCTGTTCAGACAACCAAATCAGCTGAGGTTGTCCAGCGGAAGACTTGAATTACATTAAATTCTGCTTAAATAGATATCTAAGTATATCTAGAATCTTAAAATGATGAATAGGTATCAATCCCATAGCTGGTGTTCTACTCAGCAACCTACAAATCTCTCCTACAGTGTACATATTGGTTATTATTTTACATTTTTTGGACAATCAATACATAAGTCCTGCTTGTCTAAGGAACAACCAAAGAAATCCTTAAAACATTGCCAAGCATTAAATTGATATGTAATTTCTCATGAATGCAACTGGAATATATTCTTGCAACTAAATTCTTAGAATTAACAATAATGGAAGTCAGACAAGAAGAGAAACTAAATAGGCCTAAGTGGGCTAATTAAAAAGATTTCTTAAACCAAAGTTATTGAGGGGTGAAGTGCACTAGAAATTTCTCATATGCCTAAATAGCCCTTGAAAGGATGTACTTTGTAGATGGAATGAAATGGTTGTTCTTAGAACTTGGAGGGGGTGGGAGAGGAGGGGTTGCAACTTTGGGTAGGCAATATTTTCAAAGCACTTGCTATTTTGGCAAGGTCTATTTGCCAGAACTGCTGGCTCAAGTTATAGTAGGATAGAAATTTTGATGAAAATTAGAAAATGTTTGGTTTTGGTTCAGGTAAACATGTGTGGTAAAAATTCTGAGCTAGGATATGCTGTCTTTTCTAGGCCTAGCCTACATGAAATCAGTTTATTCATTGCATGATGTCATCTTTACCAGGCTAAGAAATTTTACAGGCATTCTCGACATGTTATCGTGGTACCAAAATTTCAGGGCAAAAAGCCCTAAGGATTATTACCGTGAAAAACTTTGTGAACTGATATTTGTCCTAGTTGGACCAGGCTGGGTCAATATGACAGCATAACCTAGGCTAAGCTTACTTATGCAATAGGCTAGCCTATGCTCAACAATCACAGAACACAACGAGTCACCCCACAGTAATGTGTCCTTTTTCACCACAATTTCACATTAAAAGTACTGCACGTCCTTCTTTAAATCATTAATAATATCTAATTATCGAAATGAAGGTAGAACAATCTTCAAAACGTAACGGATTTCTTACTTTTTAAGCCAAAAAGACACGAAACTGTGTGCACGCTTCCAGAATAAATTATAATCCTCGTGGAAAAGACTGATCAATTGAGGGTCAAAGGTTGACTCCATGTGTCTGGTTTTGTTTGCTGCCCTCGAAATGTCGCTAATAACGTCTCACGTTTACGGATGATCCTTACATTCTGTGCAACTCGTTAGGTGGTTTATGGTTAC
Organism: Apostichopus japonicus; assembly: GCF_037975245.1. NCBI lineage: Eukaryota > Metazoa > Echinodermata > Holothuroidea > Aspidochirotida > Stichopodidae > Apostichopus > Apostichopus japonicus. Next base: position 18,535,638 of record NC_092575.1, on the reverse strand, counting down.
TTTCTCAGTTTTATGGCAATGGGTAAGAAAGTTTGAAGCTTTGCGTCCGAACATTTTTGGAAAAGGTTTGGTTCTTTTTTGTATTTCAGCATTTAAAGCTAATTAAAATTTGTTGGTCCTCACTCGGGAAAGGTTTAAATTGTAAAAGATCGACAATGCTGTAAAGGTCTACATTATTGGTTCCAATTATAGCACGCTATAGCTAGAAAAGTTTTGTGATTACGTAATCGACCTGCCACGGGCGTTAATCTGGACTCAACAATTAGCATGCATAGATTCTTAACACCATTATAAGGCTCTTTGTGTAATCATTGTGTGGAAATATGTTCATGTCTACAGTGTCGTTAATCATAAAGCCTTCACACAAAGACTCTCATACAAGAAAAACATATGGCAGGCGTTGCAGATTAATTGGTAAAAAGAGGTCAATTAACGACCAAGGCAGATCGATTACGTAATATCAAGAAACTTTTTCATGATAGCGTGCTATAGTTGGGGTCTATACAGCAGATCTTTAAAAGGTCTGGATCCACAGTACCTTATGGACATGTTCCGTCACACGAATAATATACATAACCTCTCCCTAATTTCCACCACACGAAATCATTTATTCTTTGTGTATGGTAATACCCAGTATCATGAGAAAACATGTTATATGTTGCTGCTAGGAGTGGAATACGTTATCAAAGGAGTGTAAGAATGCCAACTCCGAAAAATACCTTTGCATATTTTATCCATGACTTTAGCTAATTTCCTATGCTCTTAATTTCATTTCATTGATTGTTCCGTGTAGTATTTTATGCTATTGTCAATTTTGTATGTTTTAATTTCCTTTTCATTGTCGTCTTATTGTAAACATTTCTTTACTTTTATTCTACTTGTAGTTTATTGTGTTTCAGGGCCTCGGGGAGATTAGCTTTACATTAACCAATTATACCCTTTTAATGTTAATGACAATACCTCTAGTAAACTTCCAGGATTTAATTAGGTCTTATTTTGCATGTTCGAGGGAGGGGGTTATGATGTTGTATTGCAAGCATAAAAAAGATAAAAACAACACCCCAGAAAGTCAGATGAGTTCTAAGTGATTCCTGGCTACTTTTCACAGGCGAATATTCATGTAACACAGCAGACAAGATTCCAAGTTTTGGGCATTGCTGAAGTTGTATGGTCGATAGGGTTCAGTCTTCCACTCATGTGGACTGGTTAACAGTAAAAAAGCTTTTTCTCTTGACCTCAAATGGACCTTAACCATCAAAGAAAACTATAGGATCCATACACTCACTAAGTTGGATACACATTCCAAATTGTTGTGTCTTCAAAGTTTTTTCAGATTGACCATTTTTTTATATCTCACATGACACTACAGAGAAAAAAGTCTTCATACTTTGACCTCTGTTGACTTTCGACCTTCACAGAAAATGAAAACATTCTTGAAATCACTAAGTTGGATGCACATACAAAAGTATGAGCCCCATCCAACTCACTTTTTGAGTTTGTGGTACACTTCAGACTTTGACCTCAAATATCTACATGCAAAGATTTCATCCAAGCTTTAAGTTTGAAGTTATGTGTTTATAAGGTCCTCTGTTGACCTCACATGACCTTTGACCTCCAATAAAATAATGGGGTACTTGTTAGATCAGCATACCTAATGTGAAGTTCATCCATAATGTTCCAGGTAATAATGTTTGCAAGACAAGACACTAAAGACACATGCAATCACCATTGCAGAGAATTTCCGCAAGGAATGAAAAAATATTGGAATTCCTTGAACTTGGTAGTAACTTTATGTATTTCATTCTCAGCTTGTTACAGCCAGTCTTATGTCATTAACAAATCAATAACCATAAAGAGGTTAAGCCAACCTCTCCAACCCCCCTTCCTGACCTCCCCTCGTCCACCTCACTGTCCGAATTAAAATACAAACTGCACACTTCTGCTAAAAACTCATATTGTCTATGATACTGATTTATGAAGTACAACATTCTTTAACATTAGCCACACTAAACTTACAAACAGGTTGTGCACACTTCATGCCTTTCCCCATTCATCCACTCCTCCCATACAACTTCTACCCTTCTCTGTCTATCCCTTGCCCCCACCCCTGCCCCTTTCTCCTTCCCTGGCCACATCTGTAGTCCAGTACAGTACATGTGGTAACAATCATTCCAAGCTATATAAGATATCACTTCTAATGGAAAGTTTTAATAACCTCATTGTATCTCTAAACAATACTCCATTAAATGGTCAAGAATTGTATTTGAAAAGCTAAACTAAAGAGTTTCCAATAAACAATAAAGTATAAACTTTAACCATCCGGCCAACCTGTTGATCCTACTAAAGATCTTCAGTCCCTGTCACAGGAACCAATTGGTTCTCTTATGAACATCCTCACCATCCTTCTCTTTACACCCTAATCCCTCCTTTTGCAACTTCACCTTTTCTTAATTTAATCCGTTTGAAGAACAAATGCTTAACTTCATCTTCTCATTAAACATGACTTCATCACAGATGGTTTCTACATATATTTGGTTCTGATAATGAATCTGTCGCATTTGGTACTATATGAAGCTTGTGCAAACTCTCCCATCCTCTTTTACTCTCTAGAAATGCTCTCCATCAACTCTGTCTCATTGAATCTTCATTCCTAACAAACTGGGAAATTCCTTGTGGTCCTCTTTGGAAGTTATTCAGTCTCTCCTCTCCCCAAGGTATTCACCGAGAACCATCGATGAGTTTCCTGAAATGTTTGACAGACTCTCTTGGATGTTATGTTCTTGGCACTGAGTCAACCTCTCCTATCCTCTCGACCTCTCCTGGTTACCTCTCTTCTCTTTCGGGATTTGGCTCAGTCTGCTCCATCCTCCCAGCCTTCGTCTTCCTCATCGGGGTCGTGGGGAATCCTGACCTCTTGTTCCTCGTCAAACTGTATCGCCGAGTCGATCGTGAAGAGTAATTCACCCATGGATTCGTCATCTGAAATGTCCAGCGGCAAGAATCGAACCAGGCTGAAATCATCAATCTGGAAGAAAGCACAAAACACCTAACCAAATTTAAAGGCTTTACAGGTAGGAATGATAGTTTTTCTAAGGCAAGATGATGAAGTTTATGTCAGAGAAACAAGTATCAATAATAAAATAATCATAAAAGAAACTTGTTTCCTATTTCTGCTCTTGTTCTCCTTTCATTTGTGAATAAAACAAGTAAGTATAAGTAACATTTGACCTTCAGATATAATGGAAATTCAAATTCTGCAAGCAAACCTGTAGACAGATAAGGTGAGTTATGAGGCTCTCCCTTTAAAGCCTATCTCTTTGACATGTTAGTTTAAACTTCTGTGTTCCAACTTCTTACATCTAGATAGGTGAGCAATGAGACTCCCTTTAAAGCCTGTCTCTTTGACATGTTCGTTTAAACTTCTGTGTTCCAACTTCTTACATCTAGATAAATGTGGTAATTATATGCTGTAAACTCAGTGTTCTTATTTTAAGTATGACATTTTTACAAGTTGTTGTTGCTTTACATTTCAAGGTATTATCAATTTTCACCTGAAAGGACACTTGACCTTCATAAAAAACCAACAAACCCCTGGTCACATCTTACTAACTGGACTACTTAGATAAAACCATTGATTATTTTAAAGTAAAGAAACCTTGAGCCAAATTTAAGTAGGCTGCTTTACACTATAGATGCTTTGTCAAAAGTTTGTGGAAACTTACCAATGTTGCAATTGCCTTATTTAATTTCTGAAACTTTGGTGGAAGATGGTGAATGTCTGCTACAAGTTCATGAGGATTAGGGTCCAAGAACCTACAAGGTAAAATGATAACTCACAGCTGAACAATGGTAAACTTCACATAGAAACACAGGGTACTTTTAATTGAACCAATGGGCAAACAGTTTGTATGTATGTATGTATTTTAGATCCTCCTGGAAGCAGGAACTCGGAAGAAGCCTCACTGGCTTATCAAAGCCGCAAGCTGACCGAGGTCAGTCTCTTAGATTTATATTTTAACGTCAATGATTATGAATTGTCAACAACTCTGTAACTGGACGACATATATTAATCTTGGAGTGTCTCGAACTCAGGACCTTATGATTGAAAGGCACAGGCATTAACCACTGAGCTAACACTCTCTAACAGTAGACCTAAAAGAAAGCAAGTCCTCATAAACCCTGCACAAACCAGTGGCTTCCTTAACTGACTAATATCATCTCTGACAGTAGCCAGGACTAATACAATAATATGCTAGTGAACCAGGGTTAAGATCACTGGCATGTGCAAACAGGGGGTAGGGGCAGGCCCCACATCAGATGTGGAAATGGTTCAGTCGGGGTGATGACCACAATGCCACTTTCATATAAAATCTTTCACATCGGCCCTTTCACAGAAATTCAGCCCCTTACCTTAATCAGTCAGGGAAAATTTTGAATTTGGACAACCCACCTTTGAAATCCTATGCCCCAAGCCACTGGTTAAGTTCAAAGTGGAAACATTTCAGATCAGTATTTTTGAAAGACAGAACACTACAAATACTTACTACTTATGTGGTCCTTTGATTATATCCATTTCAATTTTGCAAATGGATACATTACCTAGGCAACTATTTCTGATTGGCTAAATTTACTTCTCTACTCTCTGTTCTTTTATCATAACAATTATACTCTTTGAAGTGGATAAATTGCCTAACAACATAATAATTGTGATTGGCTACTTACTTCTCTACCAGCTGTTTGTCATGTCCTTTTACCAAATCCATTTTAGACATGACATTAACGTGGGGTATCTCTAAGTTAACCATGGCCGACAATGCAGCTAAAGTTCCTACAGAAGAAAAAAATGGGAAAAAATTATACAAAACTTAAACTCTGAACCTGTTTGTTAGCAAGGTGGAAGAGAGCATGTAATTATAACTCTGAAACATTGACTGCGTCAGTTTCGTCATCAATTAATTGCAAGTACTTTTGGTTCAAAATTATTCTTTCACAACCAAATGCAACACAAATTTGGAAATCAAAAATACCTCAATGTTGTGCTAACCTAGACCTACAAGAAGAGTTAGATTGAGGTTGGGCACACAAATATCAAAGAGTCTGTTTAGTTTGAGTCTGTAGTGGAATGCATAATCCCCCCCTCCTCCCCCCCCTCCCAAAAAAAACTGGTTTTAACTATCACTGCTGTGGAATTGGAGGAACACATGTAGATCTCTCACCAGAGAAATATTTGGCACAATCCACCATGAACTGACTGTCAATGAGAAAGACCCCACAGACCCTGAAATCCCAAGACTGGAGGGTGTCGACGAGTTTCCTCATGACTGGAATGTGTGTGTAGAGCTCTATCTGACCTGAGGGAAGAGAAAAACATGAAATATTAAAATAATAACTGATCAAAAGAGAGATGGTTTTGGGATAACCAGGAAATCAGAAATGGGTGAAGTGGAATTTGGAGTTGGATGGGGTGGGGGGGGGTGGGGATCACTGGGTGTCCTTCACTTCTGTATCAACTTAGCTTTGGATAGCTCAGTTGAAACAGCAAAGGGCTTGTTTTTTCTTACTATGTCAAATTTGATTAAATTCAATACTTACTTCACTCTTTAAAGAATTGTCGATGATTTAAATATTCAGTTATCTGTTCGTGATGGACTTAATTCTGTGTCATGAATTAGACTTAATTACAGAATTATTCACAAAATACTTTCGGATAAAACGTCTCCTTTGATTTCATCAATGCTTGCCCTCTGTTGCAATGTTTGCCCCTTGATTATTATCCTAAACTCACCTGGGCAGTCGAATATGATGTAATCGTTTTCAAAGTCATCTAATTGCTCCTGCAACCACTCAAAATTCTGGCAAAAGTACCTGATTTGGAGAAACAAATGTTAAGTCCAGAGTCATAGGTATTATCAGGAAGCTTGTACATGATGACCTTGATTATAGGAAGGCGATAAGAAACGTCTTCATTTGCAACCACACTTTACAGCAAGTTTTGGAGAGAGTTGGAAAGGGGAATGTGTTTTTATAAATTCTCACAATGCATTTGGTAGTATTACTAGGCCTTTTATGCAGCAAACCTTCTCTCTTATCAAGTTTTAGTTTACTTGGTGTTTTGAACATTGCTGGCAGAACTGAACTATACGCTAAGGATTTACTTCCAGATGCGTACCATTTAAGATACAGTGAGTTTGAAATACAAAAACATGGAGCTGAGCAACCATTTTCAATTTACTTGATAGATTACATTCACATTGCATAGTGTGGAATAGTTGCTTCAATGTGAGAGGAAGGAAATACAATTGAGACCTTTAAAGGTACCACAACTTAACCTAACACTTCTAGTACTTAAAACTTATACTTATGATATCAACAATTGCATAATTTAGAATATTCACGAGAAATAGAAAGTTTGACTCACTCCATACAAAAGACCAGTCCACCATTAGGACCAAACTTTAATTCAGCATCTTCCATGACATCATCAACTTCTATCAAATCACGAATGTCTGTTGATTGAACAACAACATCAACAAGAACAGTAATAACAACAAGAACACATAAAACAGACAATGTACAGTACAACACTAGGGTGATGTTGCTCTGTTCAGTATCAGTGTTGGGCACAAAGTAAAAACAGTTAAACAGTGTAACATCTCATGTCCAGGGGAATAATTTATCCAGTATTGCATCGCATAAATGCCATACAAAGTGGGTAAGTTGCTGTACAAGTGTAAACATGTGTAGCAATTTTCAACACAGGAACTATTGTATTCAATGCAAGAAAAACTTCAAAGACTTCAAAAATGCTACACAAAATTTAAACAGTAAATTATTCCTGAAATCCGACAAGTACTTCTGTTGTGTCATACTTTAAAACAGATATTTTATAACTAGAAAAATCCTGCTTCATTGTGTACATAGTGTATTTCCATACAAATGTTAATAATTTGTCCACAATGTTTTCACCGCATACCAACCAAGTTCTGGTGCACCTTTCTAGTTGTTAAAATTGCACTTCATGTCATGCTTCTAAGCACTTGTATTGACAGTATGAATATCCTGTTGTATTAGGTTAGGAACTGTTCATACTCTCAGAAGGAGGGCCTCAAGCATGATATGAAAGGGCAGCGTAGAGGGATATTATTATTAGAAAATTGGCCCAACTGACTGACTTGCCTATTATACATGTAAGATGCCCCAATCCACTCAGATAATGATACAATCCAACCCTATAGTAACAGAAATAGTATTGTAAGCAGCTCTTGTCCAGTAATTTTTTTTTTCTCTACTTCGATCCCAATTTTCTGATGAACAGATTGTAACTAGACAAAATTTACATGGGAACACAAAGGCAGCATAGGGGAGATTTGATGAATTGTAAACTTGGGCTTGACAACGGACAGACTTGGAACACAAAACACAGAAATAAGAAAATACATGTGCACACTCTGAGGGTCTGGGAGGCTCTGCCTTACTTCTTTATTCAGTCTTCCTAACTAGACTGCTTGTCTAGCTATTTACATAACATAAATGTATTAGAACAATATACCATTGATAAGAGGAATGTAGCATGTACCACACCAACTATAGACCACTGGTCTACTGTAGCTATTAACATAACCTATGCATGAGAACAATATACCATTGATAGAAGGAATGAACTGAAAACAGTACTATGTCCACCTGGTATACATATGTAAACTGACACACATACTGCTCACATAACAGGCCCAGCGCAGCCGCATAAATACTAAGCTATCTCTACAAACTTACCAGCGATTGGATCGTAGTCAAAGACTTCTGCTGCAGGATCTAAGTTCACCACATGACCTGTCCTTCTGACGATCTGTAGATGCTTCACCAGATTACTGCAGTAGGTTGACTAAAATGAAAAACATGCCAGAAAAGGAAAAAAGTCTCAAGTAATAAGTTTGTAAACAACAAATTTGAAGAGTGTTTATACTTTAAATAAAGAAAAGTTATGTAAATGATTAAAGCAAAAGCCTTCCATAGGCTGGGAGACTTGACTGAAGGAGCAGCAAATCGGTTTCCACTGTTCTATCATCATGTTGCCAAATATGTGCCATCAGCTCAAAAAAATTGTTAGAGAGCAAATCTGAATGTTACTACGGTAGGGCGATTTGGCCTCAGTAGCAATGCTGACTATTAACTTCAATCCTTCATGGATATTTGTTAATTTGAAACTAAATTTAGGTCACCAAAATTACAATGCAAAAACTTACTGATGACGTGAAAACATGAAGCAAATGATTATTGATGAGCTAAACCAACAAAGAGTTGGAAATTTATGGCCAACAGGTTTGTCAGGATTATGATTCTGATGGTAGAATTTCATTCCATTGGATCCTAAACATGTACTGATCTTTTAATAATGTCCAGTTCATCTTGCCTTATTTTAATTGAAGGTACAGAGGTACAGAAAAAGTTGGAAATATCAAAAAATTGTTGCCAATATTGGTAAACACTGTCGTGGAAAATAAAAACCAAGCATGAAGTACATGTTGTCATACCTTTCCACAACCTGCAGGTCCCATCACAATCTGTGCAAACTTTGGCATTGTTATATTTCTGCAACAAGAAGGGAAGACATGTGATATTATCACATAAATTACTGATTACTAATCTTCAAAATTAGCATAATATTTTGAAAGCCATTAAATGCTTGACAAGGACTGAGAACATTCAGTGGGGTAGTCTAGTTAAAACCAAATAACTTTAAATACAAATTTGTCATCTTTCTGGATTAGAAACTTTTGTGTGTCACACTCACATGCACAAAACACTACTTATCAAGTTTATAAGTCTACAGCTAGGTCTGTTGCTGGTGCTTAACCCAAAACAAACTCATATATGAGACTTGAATAGGCTTGTGATCATTTGAAGTTGGACCTATAGTGACAGCCTGGGTCTAACCTAATTCCAATATTATTAGGCCTACTATAGGATCCTGTTCAGATTCCTTGTTGATTTTACGTGCACAGATTACTGCAAAATGCGAAAATGTAGTTGCTCTGGTCACAATCTCTGCAAATCAGGAGGGAAATAATCATCCTTGTGCTGATACAAGAAAGATAGTTCTACAAAATGTTCCTGAAATTCCTATCAAAATTTGACAATAAATAAAAGTATAACATTAAGTAAGGCCCAAGTTTACTTACACAGTGTTACAGTAGGATACCCTACTGCTTGTTTGAAGTTAGATATTTAGACAATTAGAGGATGCAACATGTAATACTAATAGAGTTGCTAACTTATGGTTACCTTCAAAATTCTGGAACATATAATGATGAACAATGTGAATATCCGCTCTGAACAAAATTAGTGCAAGGGTTTCCCTGAACAGGTAACCATCTGCTATTTTCCATGACATATGACCTAGGCCTAACGTAATGTCCATGAAAGAATGTGTTTTTTTTTTATCGTGGAAGCGGTACTACATGATATCTCTAACTGTGACACATGATGAAACATCGGCGTATAAATAAATCATATATAATTCGATTCCCCGCGTAACTCGAACCTTTAAAATAATATAAAATACCACGGATCTCGTTCTTATGTCTGCTATTATTGTTTGCCCTTTATGGCTTCTAGAGATCTGTAATCCTGTAATCCAGCAGACCCTTGGTGTCTTCTGCATCGAATTATCATACGACGGGTGACACAGATGATCTTCTGTCGAACGCGAAGCGTACTATCTGGTTGACAAGAGACGAGAGTGAAAGCTTTTGCGATCTGTAATACTAAAGTGCTGAAAGTTCTCTGACTAGCTAAGTCTTACTACACTACAGCTAGTAGCATTACTGCTCCCACGATGTCGGGTTCGAAGGAGGCAGACAAGCAGTAAGTTTTCTTTCATGAAAAGACAACCACGGAAAGGTGGCCCTTATATTCTAAATCCTCTGGTTAGGCCCCAAAGAATTTGTTGTACAGAATCATAACTTTCGTGGAACTGGGCCTTGTGTTTCGTAAGAGCGTAAAATGGGTCATTGACTTATGCTGGTTATGGTAGGCAGTCAGTAAATTTGACAATGAACTGACAAGGATACCCGGACAATTCCCAATATATAAGCTGAAGTTGCTCAGGATATATTGTAACGAATTTCTTTTGTTATATAGGTGGGTTACACATTGAGGCCTAAGTTCTAGTTCCACCAGGCTAACCACGAAACTGACCAAAAATGCAACAAATTATGGTTACAAATGTACAAACTGATCTGGCAAGTTCCAAGATTGTAGCTTTTGGGCCACCAATGATTTTAAGAGTTCATGAATCAAGAAACAAAATTTTATCCTCCAGAAATGAACTCAGAAGGAAATTATTTGATAATTGTTTTTCTTGCATGAAGAAGTTACTTTCTCAATAAAAGTACCGACCTATGCAATTGGAATTTTGAACTGTTCCATTTTGGTGTTGATGGTGCAGAGTGAGATTTAGGAATTGCTTGACAAATGGACAAACTTTTACAGAATGTGTTCTTTCAGAATGTTTGAATTATACTTCATTAATACATACTTTCATTATCTTTAACTTGACAGGTATGGCCTCATTAACATGAAGAATGCAAAGTCTTCCATGAAGCCTCTGCCAAAGAAACTTGCCATCTTTGATGAAAGTGATGATGAGGTATTGTCCATGATCCTTCTTCACATATTTCCTTGTTCACTAACAGGGGTACAGAGCCAAGGAAAGAGGGGCACATGCCTTTTTTTGTGAGAAACATGCAAAGTGCCCCATTTTAATAATTAGAAGTGCCCCCTTTGATATCAATTTTTATTACATTTCTGCATTTTCTTAAATATCTTTTTGTTTGGTTTAGATTAATAATTCCATTGAGGTTTTTTGACCTACAAGAACATTTTATACATTGAATTTGAATTTTTTGTGTGTGCAAATATCCATTGTGCAAATTTATATCAGCTGGCCTAGAGTTTTTTAGTCATTTGCGGCGATCGGGAAAGTCTTAACAATTAACACTGTAACTAACCCAGCCTCTTTCTTTAAAAATGGTTATGAATGCAGGAAACACCACAATCATCCATCAACCAAAAGCTGCTACAAGAGGCAGTCAAGACCAAGATGAGGAAACAAACAAAGATGGAAATACAGAAAGCCATGGAGGAGGACCCTACAGTATTTGAGTATGACAGTATCTATGACGACATGGAACAAAAGAAACAGGAAAGGGAGAGGATGATAAAATCAAAACAGAGAGATTCAAAGGTAATCAAATTGGTTTTATAGGTAGAAATAAGGAGTCATTATCAGGGAATAAAATATCTAGTATTGCATAGCAAAAAGATATCCAAAATGGTCCAACTGCTTAAAATACAAATTCAAAGACTTATGGCAGTTTTTTTACAAAGGTCCCTTTGTATGTTACAAGAGTCAAAATTCAGAGCCTTCAAATTTGAAACACAAACTTTGAACTATAAAGTATTCCCTGATTATAGAGATGGATTAGTGTGAACATATGTCTTTATTCATTCAGGTGCAACATGAGCCCCGTTTTTTGTTCAATGCTCTTATGTATTGATTTGTGATGTTGAGTTCTGATTCCATTCGGAATATTTTTCAAAGCAAGGCTGATCTAACTAAGATATTCCAGACTGTAGATTTTGTTCATTAGTAATTAAGGTGTATTTTGATTCAACAGTGTATATTACCAGAAATAATGATGATAATTTTTATTATTATGATTACCAGGACATATTTCATACTACATAATTACGTGGTATTATCTTATCAGAAATTTCTCAAATTGATTATTAATTTTTCATTGTTTTGAAGTGAAAAAGAACCTGTGAAACCTGCAAACAAATGAAAAATAGCTCCTTAAATAAAAATGTCCAACCTTTGACATTTACGTGCGTAAATTGGTAACATCAGGCAAGAAATATGCAGAAACTAACAGAAACCCACATCTCTCTTTCAGCCCAAGTATATTGGTGGATTGATGAAAGCAGCAAACCAAAGGAAGATGGAAAGAGAACGACAGAAAGAGAGAAAAATCCAGAAAGAAAGAGAGAAAGAAGGTGAAGAATTTGGAGATAAAGAGCAATTTGTAACCGCTAGCTACAAGAAGAAGATGCAGGAACTAGCTGAGGATGAGGAGAGGGAGAGGAGAGAGGCAGAGAGAGATGGTAAGACACTGTCAGACAATACTGTATAATATGTTTATGATATATATTTATAATATGTTTAATGTCAGTCTTACTATACAGTTGTGTGATATGTTATGTCGTGAAGCGAACAATGTCTTACATCAAGTGTGTAGAATTTGGCTTGTCAAATGTTTTGTGCTCTAACCAAAATTTGTTTACAAGTTTTGTCACTGTTTCGTAAGAATTTAATCCGAAAAAGAGATTTTTGCAGTAGTTGGTAAATTGTTATAAGCATTGTGTTTTCTGACAAATTTGTTTCCTAGTTTTGCCACTATTTTATAAGAATTCAATCCCAAAAAAGAGATTTTTTGCAAATTGTTAAGAGGATTGTGTTTTTTGGAAGTTAGAAATTCATAGAGAATCAGCTGATGAAATGTGACAAAGGAAAACCAGAATGGATAAATGTAATCAGGTTTTAACGAAATTTACATTGAAGATTTCTACAATAGATGTACAGTAGCAGCTGTCACTTAATATGCTGGATAATTGTCCAACTATCTTTTACCACTGGTATTGGCATACTACTAGAAATTCCAAATTTCATTTATTTAAAAGTATTCATCTGCAAAGTAAACTCCAAGAAAGTAAATAGCATTCACACAAAAAGAAAAGGATGTAAAAATTTATACAAATGAGCTGAGCCTTAAAATTTCTTGTCTCTGAACGCTGATGGATGTTTGTAATGCAAGTTACTAGTGTTATACCCATCCTCCACCCCTCCACCCCCCCTCCCATGCTTTCTACCTCTCATGAAACTTATCTACTTTTCCATGACTGTTTGTTTACGATGTAGGTGATGTGACAAAAAAATTGGACTTGACTGGATTCTACCGACACATTCTGGAACAGACCACTGGGGAAGCAGTCAAAGAAGAAGAATGTCAAGTTGAAGTTAAGAGGTACGTTCATTTTAGAAGAGCCCCCTCTCTCATCCTCTTTGCTTACCCCCTCTCTCAGTTTTTTGTAGTCTGGTGAACCATGTTGCTTATGATCTGTCAATTAGTTTTGCTACTTATATGAAGTGTTGACTAAATTGTGTGCAAATGCAAAAGTATAGTTAATACATGTTAAAGATCCCATTGTCGCTCAACACAGATTCAGCTCAATGTGAATTACTGTTAGACAGCAGTGTACCTACTATTGGCCCTTAAAGATAGGATGAGGATAGAAGACTGTAGAATGTACAGTATATTTATCTTTTTATGTTCTTTATTGTGGTTTATAACCCTGTCTTATATCATTTTCTTACTTTTACTGCTGTTGTTATTTCTGTTAGGTTTTCTTAAGTTTGGTAATTTTCCAGGAATTGGTTCTTTTGTACAGTGCTCTTGAGCATGTTTTATTTCATGATATACAGCACTTTAATATTTGGTATTTATTATTATTATATATTATAGAATGCAAGAAGGAAGCAAAGCAAATTAAACAAACTATGTGCAAACAAATTCAAAACCGAGAACATTATTGCTTAAATAGCTTTACTTCCGGGCTATTCAAATATTTATTTTGGCTTAACGACCCAAATTTTCACCTCCCTCATCTTGGCGACCCTCCAGTGATAGGCAAGGGGTTTCCCCTATTCCCCTTGAGAGATTTTTTTATATGATTAAGGGTGCTATGTCACAAAGTGGTTGTATCTTTTTTATCACAATTAGTCCACAAATTCCTTCCAGATATTTTGATGACCCTCCCAAAATTGTTTGCAACACTAAAATAGGTTTTGAATTCCACATTTGAATACCTGGTGTTTACTGCATCAAGTGATCTTGTTATTAGAACTTTTAAGGAAGGTACAAGTTAACTGTCAGCTTGCAGACAAGTATGGTCAAGCTTTATGAATTAAATGCCCAATATTGATATGTCATAGTAATATTTGGTTGAACTTGATTCTATGAATATGCATGCACAATGTAGATAGTCTTATGTGACTGAAAATGAATATTTCTAGAAATTTTATTTGGCAAATATAGGCAAATCCTACATTTTAAAGGAGTGTTCTACATTGCAGTGTTTATTGTGAGCTTGATACAGTTTTAGTAGCCACTTTTACTAGCTTGATATGTTGTTTAAATGTGCAGCCTATGTTCTGTTGCTGCATTTATAGTTTCAATCAGCCATTAAAACCATACCGATGCTTATGTTATAAGTTAGGTTAGGAAACCAGTTACGTTGACTTATGTGAATCATCATTTTCTCTTGTAGGGAGAGTTTGGAGGTAGTTCAACCAAAGACAGAAGAGGATGATGGCAACAGAAGGAGACAAGACAGGGACAAGTGTAGTGAAGACAAAGATGACAGAAGAGACAGCAAACAGCGTAGCGGAGACCACAGAAGACATCGAGATGAAAGACAGAGGGGAGAGGAAAGACAGAGGGGAGAGGAAAAAGGACATAGAAGAGAGAGGACAAGAGATGAAGACAGGGAAAGCAAGAGAGACAGTGTGAGAGATTATAAAAAAGACAGGGAAAGGGACAGGAATAGAAAACATAGAGACAGCCACAGACGAGACAGTGATAAGGAGAGGAAGAGGGACAATAGAGATGATAGGGACAGGAGTACAACTGAGGTACGAGAGGGTAAGAAAGATATCAGTAAAGAGAACAAGGAAGGAGAAGAACGATTGAGGATAAAGGATGGGGAAGTTCAAAGTGTTTTGGGAGGAGAGGAGAGGTTAGAGCAAGAGGTGAATAAGAATGATGAAGATAACAGGGACAAGACGGAAGGAAAAATGGAAGAAGCAAACCCAGATGCGGATAGCGACCTGGACATCAGCGAGGAAGAAGAAGAGAAAGGGAAGGATGAGGATGGAAAGAAAATAGATAAAATAGAGGAGAAATCAACAAAAGAGGAAAAGATTCAATTAAAATATGCAAAGAGAACCACTACAGACACGGTTTTGTCAGCAAGAGATCGTTACTTGGCCAGAAAGATGCAGAGAGATGCAGCCAAGTCTCACATTGCCGTTGAAGAGGATGACTGAGCAGATAAACGTTTCAGTTTAAAACATAATGAAAGGATCGCAGAGGATAATGAGACATTTCATGTGAAAGTAAATATAACATTGCTGTAATGTCATGAAAGCCCCCATAGTGACCTATAGCTCCTAATTGAGATCTGGTTGTTGAAAGTTGATCAAGTTCAGCTGATAAAGAATATTGAGTGTGTGGTGTATGACGAATTGAGGACGAGTGGTATGCAAATATTTTCAGTCTGTGTTCATTTTCAGTTAAAATGTGATTTGGCAAATATGGGTGGTAGGTGTACATGATGAGCAGGGGTTTTATGAAACTATGAAAATGCAACGTGTACAACAGGATGTGGTTTTCCTCTGTTTGATGGCAAGGCGAAAAATATCTGCTGTCACTATCCCCATCAGTACTCTGTTGCCAGATGCAATTGACATGAACTTGCAGTTGATATTTAAAAGCTGCTTTTCAGCCGATGTCCATAACCCTTTTGTTAATGTCATTCCATAATGATATCAAAAACAAAATAAAAAAAACATGTTTGACTATTCAAATTTGTTACTGCAAATAATGTAGTAAGTGCCCTTTTGGAGGTGCTCCAAAATGCTGCGCGCATATGATGATTTAGTCGAAATATGAAAAAGTGTCCCAGGCAAAAAAAAAATTCTGAATTACAAAAATTGAAATTAGTTTATAATTATTACTTATTACACAGATCAACTGTATGAAGGTATCTTGGTTCGATCGATTGCAATCTTGATTTTGATCAAACTTGTCAGGTTTTGTAAAATTTTTGATCAAATGCAAGTGGATCCTTTAAACTAGATGCTTTTAGCTGAGTAAAAAGCAATTTATTTGTCATTATTTCCCATCAACCCCATTTTATCTAAAATATTTCTTTTTCCAAGAAAATTATTTTATATTTGTATATAAATTGTGTATTAATATGAAACATGTGAGACAAAGAAAAAATAAAAGATGATACAAATGAAAATGACTTGAACTGTTTCCTCACATTTTTATTTACATATTTTTATTTTACATTGCCAAACAGAAGATTTTGTACATGTGTATTGCTTACTATATAGTCATTTCAGATATTCACAACTAACTTCAGCTAGCACAATATATATCTATGAAAGTGTATACAGAGTCTTGCACAATAAAACAAATATCTAGTATAAACTTTGAAACACTATACAGAAATGTTAAGATACAGACAGAGTTAACAGATACATCCACCTGCTATTTTCAAAAAGAGAGACTTAGACGACTATTTTAGCTTAAATGTGAAAACTTTATGAGCTAAAAATATGCAGAAAACAGTAAAAAACAAGACAATGTAATAAACATACAGGTAATGAAGTATTTACTAGTGACTAAAATAAACAGAAGTACAACTGGTGAATTATGGAATCCCTGGATGGGGTTGGGGTAGGGGGTAACATCAAATCCTCCTCAGACCTCAAACTGATACATGTCTGATTAAAGGTAAATACTCTGAATATATGAAGGATGGGTTACCACCACAATTAGAGGAGTATAAACAGACAGCATTACTGGTGTATTTTCAGTTTGTTAGGAGCTCATATACTTTACCAACAACTGGTTAAATCAAAGCATCCTCCCTTATTGTAAAAAAGATGAGACCTTATAAAAATTAACTATGTATCCTATCAAAAGGTATGCAAAAGAGGTGGCAACTGCTGCTACACACGATCTGTTTTTTTCAGAGAATAAATTGAAGTGCTTTCAAATACAAGTAGTAAGTATGCTCAACCCTCAAATTTAGTAAATGTTTCATTCATTATACCCCTGTGATTAAACACATCAGAGATAATCTGAGAATGCTAGCTCATGTGACAGACAAGGAAGCAGTGGTGGAGAGTCCATACAGTCAGGGGGGGGGGGGCAGATGCCCCCCCTGACGGACTCAAATGGACTGCTGGCGCCCTTTTCAGCTTTTTACCACTCTTTACTTATTTGCGATTATTGACTTTTTTATTGCGCTCTCATCTACCTACTGACATTTGTCACATTATCTGCAAATTAGCAAGGCCCAGAAAGGGTCATTTCCAGCGATCTAGGGAGTATCTTTACTCAAAAACTTTCTGTACGCTCTGCACCAACCTGTGGTGGCTCTCCGCTTATAGTGTCAAAAGCGCCCCTACAGACCATTCTCGCCCCCCCCCCTGACCAATACCCCTAGCTCCGCCACTGCAAGGAAGCACAAAGTGGTGATTAACAGTTATTAACTGTACTCATTGGAGACAATCTCAAAACTCCCTGTGACAGGGCAAGGAAGCATATAGTGGCAATTGACAGTTGTAATTAAGTTCTGGTGTCATAAGTGAATCATTGATAGCAAAGAAAAAACAAGGTTAAGGGTGGACGAAAAATCTCACTTTTTAAACACCAGAGCCGAGCCTTAAAAATGTGGACAAGATATAAAAAGAAGAAATTATTTCCTGTCTGCAGAATAAATGCTAAAACATGAAAGATTGTTGAAGGGAACTAATTTAAAGTGGAACGACCATAGTTTTTTTTTTTTTTTTGACATTTAATTTTTAGCCATTCTTATGCAATGGTACAATTTGAAATGACATATTTACCAGCAGTTTGTATTCATATTGGTTTGTTTGAGCAAAGTACAAAAAGCTCTTTTGTCCTGGTTTTTTGTTTATTCTTCTTTTAATTTTAAAAGATTAGAAAAAAAGGAGATGTTACCGGCCAGGCTGGTTGGATCTCATATTAGACATGGCATCAAACTATCAATGTGGGAGGAAAATCAAATTCCTTAGACAAAATATACATATTTGTACAATATAAATGCAATATTATTGAACATTTAAATGAATAATTGCCCATCAAAATAGCCTAAAAAATAAACCTTTAATGCCAACTTGCAGCAAACAAAATGCAGTAAACTATTTCAAGAGCAGACTGGCACTTCCTGGTGATCGATAGCACGGTTAAATTTTGGCACAAATGTTTCTATGTCTTGAAAGAGTTGCATATTTAAATTCAATACCACTCTCATCTACCATATGATAAAATGTCAAACAAAACTGAAGATTCAATTATTAAAAATATATAAAAAAAAAAGAATCACACATAAAAAAAATTAAAAAAAAATCTCAGGTTGAAATTGAATCTTAAGTCGAATGGTTTTAGTTGACTTGTATGAAAATATATTACTCCAAGCCAATATGCAGGAGATGAAACCAAGAATCATGTTTACAACAACCCTGCTCCAATGCCATCCCCCCTCCTCCCCAAACTAGCACATTTTGATGGCAACACCGGATAATTTAGTCCTGTGCAACAAAATGCCAAGATGAGCTAAAATACAATCAATGAATGAAGAACCAATGAATGGACTTCAAAACATAGCAAAGACATATAAGTAAATTTTCAAAGTTTAAACTAATCATGGCACTTCTTACCTCTCATTTAAAAAAAAATGTCCCAAATACATAATTAGTAGAACAAGATTAACCTGTTTGTCAAGCAATGTATTAAAATTCTACGTTTCAAATACAATATGCCAGTCTAAGCTAAAACATCAAGTCTCCAACAACGCAATGATAAGTCCTCCCACAGCCCTCACTGGGATATATTTACCAATATTCTGATTTACAATTTAAGCTGCTATCAATAACAAAGTGGGACAGGAGTACGATATTTATCGCATTCCAACAGTGTAAAAGGCATCTCCCATGTCTCCCCCCTCCCCCCCACCCTACCCTGCAACCCACCCCATCCAAATCTTCTCCATCTTTTGTTACTCATGTAAATAAACACTCAAATGCATTGATTACAATGGGATTTTACACAAAGACCTCAGATGCACTAGTATAGTTTAGTATAGTATAGAACAATTTAAACAATTTTGAATGCAAAGCGGCAAAATAAATATAAAGGCCAACATATGAGTGGGATAATTTATTATAAAAAAATAACATACTTGGGTTGATAAATATATATTACTGAACATAAACGTAACATAAATATTGATTTCACTTTCAATGTGCTTTTAAGACATTTTTGTAAATTTGAAAACAAGGAGCAGGTTTTAATAAATAGTGTGTATGCCTGCATAACATGCATACAGAGCTGTCACATGTAATTGCTAAAATAAAACATTAACAAATAATTCACTCTTTAAATAAAAAAAATAAAAAAATCAACTAATTATTTCAAAGTATTTCACAAAGTTCTTAAAATAATGTGTTCAATGTGAAACATTCAAGAATGAATACAATTTTTGAACTGCTTTCATGTCACAAACTTTATGACGAAATTTTGTACTTTTTGTCACAATAAGTCACTAAATTTATATATAATTAGTCACAATGCCTCAATGCCCAAAGTTTTAAATCGTTAGCTGACCATTCTAATGCTAAATGCTAAATTTTGATGGAATTTATGCAATGCATTAATGACAGTTCTGTAGACATCTCTCACACATCAGAAAAGTAATTCTACCGCTCATGTTAAAGGCATTGAAGACTCGCCCCAAAACCGTGTGCCGAACTCTGAAAAAGTTAACATTCTGTTGCTTGCAAGTGAAGTTTTCTGCTTGTCGCTACAAAATGCAGACAGTAATGAAAACTGATACCTTGTTATCTTTTATCTGGACCTGAGATGTCCATCGCTGCTATGTACACTGTGTTGTGGGTATTGACCATAGCTGTATGTACTGACTGTACACTAGTGTCTAATTACCGACGGTAGCAAGCTGTGTGTGTATTTTCTGGAATCGATGGTGGTGTCTAACACTTCTGTTACACCTCATTCAAAACTAGGTCAGATTACCGGCATTAGATGTTTCTTTGTGCGCGAGTCAGCAAATTTGTCTCCTGCAAATGTAACTTCATCAACAAGATGTGATTGGGAATATTTTGCATACTCTATTGCACAGCAACATTTCATGCTAAACTCATTGCAACACAAGTGCAAAGGTAACATAGCAGCAGTTTTAAACAGAAGATAACTCAATACTTTCACTTCACTATAATATATAAAATTCATGGATCTTAAATTTGTTATGCAATATATTAACACTTTGATTATTCCCTGTGAATTTTTTAATATTTTTTTTATTCAAGTTTAAATTTCAGATTAACCTGCAAAAAGATGTATTCTCTGTTTAAACCAGATTTTCCTTGCAAAACTTTTGACTTACACTGTTAACCAATGAGACTACAGATTTTTGTTAAGAGACCAATGAGGATTCAGATGCTTAGTTCTACATCCAATGAGAATGCAGCATCCTGGTTCAAAATAAGTTCAATCCTGCTTGCCATACGATGATTCCAAGACATCGTTCTGAAGTGCCAGAAGAAAATCACTGATGGAGAAATGAGAAAAAAATATATATAAAATAGTACAAAAGATGATGAACTTGAATATTAAATCTAATTATTCATTCAGATACATTTTTAACAATTTTTCTTACTTCATACACTGAATTAAATTTTAATAAATTTTATTTTTAAAGAAAATGAAAAAAAAAACTGCTAAAAGATTGACAAGTCAGGCTCTGTAACATTCATACAATTAACATTTCTGCACTCTAACATAACTTTGGTTATTTATCAAACAGGATGAGCAATTTCTTTGCAGATCTTACTTTCTACAATAACTTTCAAACTACATTCTGCTTTTGAATATTTCAATGATCTGTTAAATCTTCAATCGGTTAAAACAAAGAAGGCCAGATGAAAGGACTGATGAATGCTTTTGTTTGTTCAAAGACAGAAAGGTTGAAACTATAACTCTTACAGCTTAATATTTTCACAATTTTTGTAGTCTCAGAGATACTTTAACATTTTTTAAATCTGTTTAGAAAGCAGAATTTTTTTTTTTAAATAGATATTTAAATTGATAATTTGGCTGTATCAATGAAAACTTCTGAATACTGTACTCACTTACCCTAATTGTGAAGATTTCGCCTGCTTTGAAGATGTCTTTGTGGCAACTTCAGGAAGTTGTTTTGGAGGCTGGATTGCATCTGCCAAAAGAAGTGCACAGAAAGTTAGCCATCACCAGGTTATTCATTTAATAGCTTTTGTTATGGTGAAAAATGAAATGACAAAGATCAACATCGAAGCTCTAAGATGCCCTCATATCAGCCAATTGTGTTGCCATGGAAACCATATCCACCAATCACATTTCTTCTCAGTTGCTTGTATTTACATAAAAGACTTGTTACAAAAGACTAATAAACAGTATGCATTGCGATATTTAAGATCCTTTTTCAATGTTTCATACAAAGGCGAACACTCCAATGCCAAAGGCTGTTTACAAAGTAAGAAACATAGTAACGGAACATGTTTATATCGTTAGAACTATTAATATTGGTATCACATTGAATATTCATGACCAATGTATTAACTTGTATGGTTTGACTTATATTTTTTCTTTTCGTAAAATATGAACAAATTGTTTGCTTTTGAGAGAAGGGGAAGCACACTCCATAAGTGATCCACTAGCATTTACCGCCAAGCTACTAAACAAAAGCATAGCGATAATGAAACACAACATCACAGCTGACTTTACAGACCTTTTTCCCGTTGCTGAAATCCGTTCTTACTAGCATCCTGTTGAACATTCATAGATTCTTCCATCATTTTGCTGATGTTGTCAAATTCCCTATGCAGCGACTGTGTGATTCCTGTGAACTCCTTGCTGTGCGGCCTGTCAGCACCATCAGCCGGCCCATCGGAGAATGAAGAAGCAGCCATTAATTCATCGATGCTCATCTGAAATGATCAATAAATTGATCGATCAGTATATAAATGACTCAATCCATGATTAATTTTTAAGTAAAGGGATGTGTCATGTGTCATCAAAGAGGATAATACTGCCTCAATACACCAAGGTCCATCAGGTGTTTTGTATTCCTCGTCGACCCAATTATGCACTCCCTACTGCTGTGTTCCAATTGTCACAACCTAATAATTGGGGAATAATTTATCCGGTGTCGCATCGCAAAATGCGATGCAAAATAGTCAAATTTGCTATACAGGTGCATAGATGTACAGGGCAGATTTTATTACACAGGAACCATAGCATATAATAAGACACAAATGTTCAGAGCCTTCAACACTGCTATGCAAAAATTTAGCACTAAATTGTATTCTGATATTTACAAAGGAAAAAAGAACGAAAAAGAAACCAAGAATGGGAAACGGTCGAGAAAGTGATGTCAGTGATCCCCGCATAACTTATACACGGAGAGGATTAACGGTTGAAGAAAGTACCTCCTTTTTCACTCTATGTTCACTTGACGCAAGCGGTGTGAAATCAGTGGCAAGCATGTACTCGATGGCTGCTTTGAACGTTACCAGAGAATAGCTGAAATAATTTGAAAGGAAAGGGAAGACACATATCAAACATTGAAATGATTGAACATTGCACAGGTAAACCATACAGTGAAATGATTGAATATTGCACAGGTAAACCATACAGTGAAATGATTGAACATTGCAGAGGTAAACCATACAGTGAAATGATTGGACATTGCAGAGGTAAACCATACAGTGAAATGATTGAATATTGCAGAGGTAAACCATACAGTGAAATGATTGAACATTGCAGAGGTAAACCATACAGTGAAATGATTGAACATTGCAGAGGTAAACCATACAGTGAAATGATTGAACATTGCAGAGGTAAACCATACAGTGAAATGATTGAACATTCCAGAGGTAAACCATACAGTGAAATGATTGAACATTGCAGAGGTAAACCATACAGTGAAATGATTGGACATTGCAGAGGTAAACCATACAGTGAAATTGAATATTGCAGAGGTAAACCATACAGTGAAATGATTGAACATTGCAGAGGTAAACCATACAATGAAATGATTGAACATTGCAGAGGTAAACCATACAGTGAAATGATTGAACATTGCAGAGGTAAACCATACAGTGAAATGATTGAACATTGCAGAGGTAAACCATACAGTGAAATGATTGAACATTCCAGAGGTAAACCAAACAGTGAAATGATTGAACATTGCAGAGGTAAACCATACAGTGAAATGATTGAACATTGCAGAGGTAAACCATACAGTAAAATGATTGAACATTGCAGAGGTAAACCATACAGTGAACTGATTGAACATTGCAGAGGTAAACCATACAGTGAAATGATTGAACATTGCAGAGGTAAACCATACAGTGAAATGTATTGAACATTGCAGAGGTAAACCATACAGTGAAATGATTCAACATTGCAGAGGTAAACCATACAGTGAAATGATTGAACATTGCAGAGGTAAACCATACTGTGAAATGATTGAACATTGCAGAGGTAAACCATACAGTGAAATGATTGAACATTGCAGAGGTAAACCATACAGTGAAATGATTGAACATTGCAGAGGTAAACCATACAGTGAAATGATTGAACATTGCAGAGGTACACCATACAGTGAAATGATTGAACATTGCAGAGGTACACCATACAGTGAAATGATTGAACATTGCAGAGGTAAACCATACAGTGAAATGATTGAACATTGCAGAGGTAAACCATACAGTGAAATGAGTGTCCAGCTAATATCAAAATCATCACACATACAAACTCCTTTGATATATTGACTGACCATTACCATGGTAACAGTGCACTTTCAAAAATGAGCTTTTTGCACTTGGTCAGTAAGTTTACCAACTCTACAGAGTATTACTCAAAATAAGATTCTTAATTCATCAGATTCTCACAGATTTATTTTAAAACAAAGATCCTGTCAATGAGCATTATGATTGCATGTAAAGGATGACTCAAAGCTCAAAAGTAATTTTTATATGTTGTAGACAATTTAAAAAAAAATCACTGCTATCAGTCCAGGTAGTGTTTCTGTACCACTATAATGTTTTGAGAAATGTCCATTTAAATATCAGTGGCTCATCAAGTTAAGTGGCTGGACTACTAAGTCTAACAAAGGGACCATTAGGTCAGTTCTTCATATGCACCAGTAAAATACACTTTTACAGCCTGAAATAACATTACATTGCATTGCAAATTTGTTAAGGACAAGTGGTGATGAAATGCCATCCACTGCTTTCCTTTTATATCTCTTCTCTAATATTGGTGATCAGTAGAAAAACATCAGGACACGGAAACACAAGTTTACATTAAACAGCTTACCCTAAGTTGTCACTTTTAGATGATACCCAATGGAAACTTTCAATATACATCAAATTTGAGGCAAGATGGTGGCACTTAGCTCCACTGATGACCAATACCTTGAAAAAGAAGAACAAGAAGAAAAAGTAAAAAGAAAACAAAAAACCCAGGAAACTACACCGTCTCAAAATTTGAGAAATCCGTAAGAAATCTACCAGTTTCCATCTTTATTGTCACTGTCCCCTCCAGCCCTATCTTTGTTATTACTCCCTTTCTCTTGAAATTATTTTTGCAAATTCAAGTTATTTTAGCTATTTGGTCTTACACATTGATATTCAGTACTTTGTCCATTTTGATGTCTATACAAGCTTGGGAACATTCACTTTTCAAAGACAAGTCACAGAAATTTAAAGGGGTAAAAAAAAAGAAGGAATTGTGAGGCATCCAAAAAAGTGAACTGAGATATAACCAACTGTTAGATGGGCTACCATGATTATCTCTTACGTAACATACAGAGGTCGGTCTCCCATGAGATCGTCTAATTCACCACTTAGTGTCAGTGTTTAACTTCACCTTGCCGTGGAAGGACCGTCTACAGTGGTTCTTCCGGCTCCTGAATAGGCTTAGTGTTATACTGTTAGATAATTCGGTGCTTTCCTTCCTGGAATGCAGATTGTCTATATGTTTATATACTGTTACGTAATCCTGGCGTACTTTGTGGTGCTCTATTGAGTATTGAAAGAATAAGAAAAACATTTGTTGTTTTGTTCTGCACGGCAATGTAGTACTAGCAGTGTATACTGTTGGAACGTTGGTATAGTTCTTTTAACCTCTGCCTCTGAAGGTAAACGCCTCGCTACAATTCGTCTAGGGAATCGTCTCGGCTATTAACGTCAGTGTGTGGCACACTGACTTTGAATTCGTGCAGTTGAACTTGGTGAGTTCTTGTTGTGTTGCCCATTATTTTGAGTCAAGCGTTGGTTAAATCGCCGGGTGCGATTACAGATTAAAGGCTATAGGCTCTACGCTTAGCCTATAAAGCAATTTCCGGGTGAGATTGCAGCAGAAAGTTAACGTTAAGATTTAGCCTACCTGAGGCTGTAGCTAAAACAATAAAACGTGCATTTTAATCTCCGGGTGAGATTGCAAACGTGTTCTCCTGTTCTGGGTGAATAGGGAATTTAAAGCAAAAGTTATATTTAGACTATCTACCCCTCTTGAATGGTTTAACATTCAAAATCATGGCTAATACTTGTGAGGATGATATTATGTCCCTTATTGACGAGGATGAGATGTCTGGGGTTTTGGATGCGCCAGGTGGCTCAGGTACATCCCGATTAATTCCCTCAACTGAAACTACTCAAAGTTTTGATATGAAAGATGCAATTTTAGCAATGCAGAACCAAATTCAAGTATTGAGTAACAAGGTGTTAGGGAAAGACACAAATTCAAAGCTACTTGAGTCACAAAATGAAAGCAGCTCCAGCTGCAGGAATTTAGACCTTGAAGCAGTGTATGATTTGTTGCCTGAGGACTCGATATATGAGGTCAACAATTCACCCTTGTCTCCGGAAGGGGCAAACCCAGTTACTACAGATAACGATGCATTGTTTCAGGACCTTGTGGCGTTCTTAGAACTAGAAAAGAAACCAGGAAAATCTGTCGATGACAGAGTTAAAACATTAGTGGATAATGTATTAAAACAACGCCTGGCAGAGTCCAAGCTCAAAGGGTTATTGGTCAAATATGATATGCCAGCTAATTTAGAAATGCTGCAGACAACTCAGATAAATGAGGTCATTTGGAATGGCCTTCGTAACAATACAAGAGCGTCAGATGTGAAGCTCCAAAAAATGCAAGTTTGTAATATTAAGGCAATTACAGCATTAACAACCTTAATGGATGACATTTTGTCAACGAGAGAAAAAATGGGCACTCAAGCAACGCTTATTAAGATCACAGATGCGCTGGCACTATTGGGCAGTGCGAACATGGAACTCAACCATTTTCGGCGTGAGTTAATCAGACCAGATTTGAGACTAGAGTATAGAAATCTGTGTAACCGGTCAAATCCAGTTACTACAATGCTGATGGGTGATGATGTATCCCAAAAATTAAGAGACATAGCTGAGGCTAACCGAGTGTCCGCACATATAAGTACGGCAAATCGGGGGAGAGGCAGAGGTTCAAGGCCACCTTACACACGTGGTACATTTCGTGGCAGAGGATTCTCTAGAGGGTCTGGTCATTTTTTAGACCGTGGCATGAGGGGCAACAAATGTGCCAGAGGACAAATGACCCACTACCGACCCCCGAAACAACCAAGACATTAGATTGTCGAGGTAAGGAATATGTTGTTAATGATTTTCAGTTAATATAAACAGAAGCCATAGGTGGTAGAATAAAAAACTGCTTGCCAAGGTGGCGGGAGTTGACATCTGATAAAACTATCCTTGAGTGGGTAACAGGATACAAAATCGAATTTAAGGACCAAGAGCCATTTCAGTTGAGACCACCGTTACAACCAAAACGTACAATAGCCGAAATGAGTATTATTCAAGATGAAATAGAAAAGTTACTCTCCAAATGTGTAATAGAACGGGTGACACATACCCAGGGGGAATATATTTCAAACATTTTTGTTATTCCCAAAAAAGATGGTTCAAATAGAGTTATATTTAATCTCAGAAGAATAAATTTGCATATCCGGTATCACCATTTCAAAATGGATTCCTTGGCATCAGCTTTAAAGTTAATGCATAAGAACTGCTATAAGGCTTCTGTGGATTTATAAGATGCATACTATTCGGTTCCAGTATATAATTGCTTCAGAAAATTTTTGCGTTTTCGATGGAAAAATGAGCTGTTTCAGTTTACTTGCTTGCCAATGGGCATTCCGTCAGCCCCAAGGGTTTTTACGAAATTGCTGAAACCCTTGTTTGCCTATTTGCGGAAACAAGGAGTTGATTGTATGGGGTATATTGACGATTCATTTTCACTAGGGAATAGTTATGAAGACTGCTTAAGTGCTGTTCAGCAAACAGTCAGCTTATTTCAAGAGCTAGGTTTCATTGTTCACACTAAGAAATCAATATTGAAACCATCCAGAGAACTAATTTATTTAGGGTTCATGTTGAATTCAACAGAAATGACAGTTCGGCCAACATCAAACAAGATAATTGAGGTTCTGGGTCATATTTCCAGGTTAAAACAGAAATTCACACCTTCGGTGAGGGAGGTAGCAGCTGTTATTGGCTACCTTGTGTCTGTCTTCCCAGGGGTGCGACATGGCCCCCTCTTTTATAGGTTTTTAGAGAGGGAAAAAAGTTCGGCTCTCCAACGTAATTTTGGTAACTTTGACAGTCCAATGTTACTCTCATCCCAAGCATTAGAAGAGTTATCTTGGTGGGAGGAGCATTTGAAAGGGAACTACCGGGAAATTTTGATTCCGGACCCACTTCTAATCATTCAAACTGATGCATCCCTATTTGGGTGGGGTGCTGTTACACTTAGGCCGCATGCGCAAGCGTCGGGCTTGTGGAACCCACAAGAGCAGAGTTTACATATAAATGTACTGGAATTAAAAGCTATTCTACAAGCGTTGAAAATGCTGTGTTTAGGCTCCAAGGATATCCACATTCGTATCCAGTCAGATAACACAACAGCTGTAGCATATATGTTAATAACATGGGAGGCTCGCATTCCATGCAGTCTAATTTGCTTGCTAAGGCTATCTGGTTATGGGCAATTGAACGGAATATTTGGATTTCTGCTGCCTTTTTACCAGGGAAAGACAATGTGGTAGCGGACAAATTATCACGTCCACAGAAACATTATACCGAGTGGATGTTGCAACCAAAGTTTTTTGGCGATATTGTAGCTAGGTTTGGATACCCTAGCATAGATTTATTCGCATCAAAATTTAACAAACAAATAGATACATATGCATCATGGAAGCCAGATTCAAAGGCATGTTTTGTGGACGCCTTTTCGGTAAATTGGAAAGACTTTTATTTTTATGCCTTTCCCCCTTTTAGTCTCATTGGCAAAATGATACAAAAAATAAAAATAGATGAGGCATATGGAATTGTTATTGTGCCAGATTGGCCTTCTCAACCTTGGTATACAACTTTGGTGTCTCTTCTTACCGCAAATCCAATTATTATTCCACAGAGGTTGGACATGCTGGTACTTCCGGGAGATACAATTCGACATCCGCTTTGCCCCAAACTGCGGCTTCTGGCTTGCCGCTTGTCGGGGAGGCACTCCGAATGCAAGGATTTTCACGAGAATCTAGCAAAATTATCATTTCATCATGGCGAAAAGGAACACAAAAACAATATGCAGGTTTCCACAGAAAGTGGGGACAGTTTTGTATTCAAAGGGAGGTGGATATGTTTCGACCGTCTTTGACGGATGTAGTGACATTCCTTACCCACCTATTCAATTCCGGACTCGGTTATAGTTCATTGAACACCGCACGGTGAGCTCTTTCATCAATAATTATGAGGGATTCTGATAATACCATAGGCAACCATCCTTTGCTATCAAGATTTATGAAGGGAGTTTATCATCTAAGACCGCCTTCATGTCGGTACGATAACATTTGGGATGTTTCAATAGTGTTAAGGTATTTAAGAGGCCTGCATCCTTTAAGTTCACTTTCTATGAAGATGCTAACACTGAAACTGGTTACTTTAGTGGCACTACTGTAGTTTCCGCTCAAAGATTACAAACCTTGCAGCTATTAGATATCTCCACAGTGCATGAGGATGGCAGTACTTTTGTCTTTACGATCCCTGACCAGATCAAACAATCACGAACTGGATCTGGTCCGATAAAAGTTGTACTAAGAGACTTTGAAGAAGATCAATCGATTAGTGTTGTGAAAGTATTAGAGTTCTATCTCAAACAAACAAAGAACCAAAGAGGTAGTTGCTCAAAACTATTTATTAGTTATGTAAAACCGCATGCTGCAGTTTCTCGTGACACGCTTGCAAGATGGATCAAGCTGGTCTTGGATTTGTCCGGAGTTGATACTAAAACATTTTCCGCTCATAGTACAAGGGCCGCATCAACTTCAGCCGCCTACTCTAGGAGTGTGCCGATCGAAGAAATATTAAAAGTTGCTGGATGGAAGTCAGAAAAAACGTTTGCGAAGTTTTACAATAAGGAGGTTCTCCATCAAAACGAGACATTTACAAACATTCTGTTAAGTTAATACTATTATTACGCCTGCTATCGAAGAGGCAGATTTGTGTTGCGTGCATTGAACACATGCTAAGATTCAGTTACTAAAGCAATGTTATCCTTCTGTTCGTAAGCTTCTGTTCACAAAATGACAGAACAGAAATTATTCCCTTCACTGGTGCAAAAGGAAAGAAAGTATATTGTTAATAATGTTCTCAAATAACTAAAAGAAATTCATATTATTTGTTGTTAACCATATGGTTTATTGTGTTTACAAGTAAGTACACAGTCATTGAGCAGAGTGAATCACTCTAGTCAAGTACAAAATAAAACAAAGAAGACACAGAAAATTTGTTGATCTACGAGTTATTCTCCTTGCTTCGTGTTCACTTCAAGCTTTAAAGTCTCATGGGAGACCGACCTCTGTATGTTACGTAAGAGATAATCCTAAAATTAAATGAGACTTCGCAGAAGTTGAAATTTGATTAAGATTATCTCGTCGTAACATACAGGGAGAGGGATCACATGCCCTCCCTTAGCCCAACCCGTTTTGGTCGGATTTGGTTTTGAAGTGAACCCTCATCTTTAAAAGACTGACACTAAGTGGTGAATTAGACGATCTCATGTGATCCCTCTCCCTGTATGTTACGACGAGATAATCTTAATCAAATTTCAACTTCTGCGAAGTCTCATTTCATTTTAGGATTTTACCAGAATGGTGGTCCATGAACCTTCATTCAGAACATGACTTATAACATGCCCTCATGACAATGGGGGTGGGGTGGGGGTGGGGTGGGGTGGGGTAAGAGGGACATGAAAAGAGAGATCAGCAACCTTGTTTACTTTACTCTGTCAGATCAGGTCAGCTTACCAGGAGAGGAATTAGATCATCTGACGTCAGACAATTTGAGGTAAAGCCAGGAACCATATCTGCTTTCAAATGTTGCGAAACTTCTTCTGTGATCGATTCCTGCGAGAGAAAAAAAAAAAATACAAATTTAAACAGTTTCAAGCTCTTCCAAGAGGGCTGATGTTTTATGGAAGTTTACAGGTTATCCCTTTTGCAAATAAATTGGAAATTCTATTCTGGTTGTTCAAACAGTCAGTTTAGTTGTAGACTGAGAAGTATTATCTGTATCAGTCAGTCAACAACAGGAAACCAACAGTAAAATGGACAGAATTTGAAAACAGTGGAGAAATTTTGGGTCTTGAACAAGGATTTCAGCCAATGAAAAGTCCTGTGTATTGGTTATGATTATCATTGAAACCAAAAAAATTCCTCAATGTGTAAGGGAATGTTTGATCCAAGTTTTAACTACAGTCCAACAATACTAGTGGTCCTTCTGAAATACTTGAGAATAATATTGGGTTATATGAACAACATCACCATCTGATATGAGACTGAATTTCAGTTCTCTATTATGTAAAAAAACAAAGAAAAAGGAGGAGGGAAAGAAAAAAAAAAAAGCATGGAGAAAAACAGCTCACATTTATCGTTCTGTTCTTATCAAGCTTTATCTTACATATACTTACCAAGGTGCTCTTTAAACAACACATTTTTTCATGGGGACAGTTGATACCATCAAGTCTGGCAAGCTCTACCACCTGTAACCAAAACAAGAAAATAAAGGATTAACCTTGGAATAAAGAGGTTGGGGAAGGGGATTCTGAGAAAAATATTGTAAGTTGATCAAATATCATAATGTTGAAGCAAAATTTTTTTGTATTGTCAAAATATTGCAAAAACTTCCTCAGCTCATTAAAGTTGCTAAAAAAAACAGAATATATATCTGAATAACAAAAGCAAAGAGCAAGTCAAGTATTCATGTTCTAATGGCACGATGACATCACAGATTTACAAAAAAAGCAACTCCCAGATAATCACATTTAGACTAGACCAACTATTTTAGACTGATTCATATCTCCCAAACAAAGCGCACAATTAGGGTAAGGGGTGGGGTGGGGTGGGGGGTTGTATTTAACAGAGATCTCTATCATGTGAGCTAAGGATGATAGGTTAACTTTTCTGCTTTAATTAATGGGCTGTTTTACTACAAAAGTAATTTCGCTAGTAGCTTTATCCCTCTCTGTTTAATCAGTGAATTAATTACAAATTAACGTGGGAGGAAGAAGAAATTTGTGTCGTCTCACCAACGATGGTTACAGACACACAAATTTATCTTTGACAACCAGCTGTTTATCTGTCATACACAGTAACTGCCCTCATTTGGTTGTAAAAAGTCTGTCCTGATTGTTGCAATTCATCACGTACTGCTCAAAATTTAATTACCAGCTTCTATATTAGTAAATTAAGTATAAACTTAACACAGATATCAGAACGAATTTCTTTGCTGCCTTACCGATGATGGTAACGGACACACAAAGTCATCTTTGACACCCAGCTGCTTCCCGGTGATACCCTGTAACTGTCCTGCTTTGGTTGCTAAGAGTCTGTCCTGACGTTGACATTCATCGCAGACAGCTTTAAAGATTTTGCTATGAACTCCACCCATTAAGTAACTGAAGAGAAAGATTTACATGAAAAAAACAACAACAACAACAAAGACATTGAATGCATTTCATGTTTATAAGACTATGCATTCATATTCTTGAGGAAAGATGCAGGGAAATGCAAAAAAATTACCAGGGAAGAGGCAGTGGGGATAGGGGTGGTGACAGACAGACAGATATGAAGAGATATTGTCATTTTCTGAATTTTATATTTAGCCCCGCCCACTCATTAACATTCATGAGATGGGCACCAAAAACAATAGGGCACATCTAAACATCTACCTATCAAGCATGACATTGACTCAACCTTTGATTGTTATGATAGCTTGTTTACAAGCTAGCCGTCACATTCACACACACACATACACTTGAAAACATGCCAAAACATTTGCACAAATCTATTGAGCCTTTGTAACCAAACAGAAGATTGTAAATTTGAGGACAAAAAGAAGAGTTTCATACCAACACTTCCTTTTTTTCCATAATAATAGACACACATAAGTATCTGTAAATTGTTTAATTAAATCATTATCTGGATCAAGAGAGGCATGCACTACCTGTCTAAAGTTTCCTTTTGTTGTATCATGTTCCATTACAAGGAACTATCTAAAGTGAAACTAAAAGCAGCAGTACTTGATAGGTATCAAAATTCATTGAGAGACTAACTTCCTCAAAAAATGTCAGTATGACATTTGAAACAATGTAATTCACACATTCTATAAATATCATTGACATAATCGAAACAACCAGAGACAAGCTGAAAGTATGCTGTAAGTCTTGTAAACGATTGAGGCCATTTAAACATATGTAGCAATTAATAGGTTACTGTAGTCCCCCTGACGGAAGCCTTGTGTTAAGCTGGGTTGCCCGCAAGACAGGACTCCATGGCAGGGGGAGGGGGGGTGTAAAGCTGCATCTCATAAATTAGAGAATTTTCTACAAGAGTAATTTCATTCACAGCTGGTTGACGGGTGTCAGTATTATTTATATTTACTTTCTTTCTTACTCTTGACATTTAATGGAGGTTGTTGAATACAAGGAAACGCAACTTCAAATTTTTTGAAAATGTTTACTCAGACCCAGGTGTCTGCTTAAAACTCCTGTACGACCATAAGTTATGTGTAGGTAACTCTGTTTTATTGAGTCAACTTTTTCAGTGGATCTTATCAGTGTGTGTATCTGGACTTACCTTTCTGTCGCGAGAGCCAAAGCTTCTTCTAACCTTGAGTCAGACTGTAAGCTTACGTAATTGTTAGCTTTAATAAGAGCCTGTCGTGGAAATGAGAGGGATTTTTTTAACTGAAAAGAGGACTGCTACTGTATTATAGGTTACACTAACTAAATGTTCATTATTGCTTAATATTTCATCACATACTCCTTGACAAGAGCAAAACTTTTACGACAGAATTATTTACCATGTAAAATTTTTTCAGAAATCAATGTCATTAAACATTGCGGCAATCATTAATTCTCAAATCGTTTCCTAGCAAGTTCATTAATAAAGTGTTTATGAAGACAAATTCCACTTTCCACATAATTCTCTTGCAAGTTATGCAGTGTGCCATACTAATACTGTATGGTATATTTTCTCATTCAAACAGGATAATACTGTTACAAGGTAATTAGTTTTACTATTAAAAACAGCTTTTTTGAGTTAATTTTGAGAGAACAAATTTATAACATAATCCCATACCAATGAAGGTCATTAGCTCAAATACTTATTTCAAGTTTTAGTTCAAAGAATGATGAAAACATGAATAATTTTTTAATGTTCCTGTCTGCTTCTTGATAGTATTTTGACGGTACTTGTAATATCCAGGGGCGTTGCATATGGCATCACAATAATATCTTTCTCAGTCATTAACCATTAACGTTAAGAGAAAAAAAAAGAGGTTGTCTAAAAGTTTCATCAATTGCAATGAATAATGCTTGATATTTTCGTTAAATTTGTCGACCAAAACTTTAATTACTATAATATGTCCTTATAAGCAAAGTAGGATATGGCAGGTGCAATGGACACTCAACATATTACATCAATATTAACCCAAAAAAGCTATTTCAAAACGGAAGGGCTGGTTCGATATACATACTTCTAAATTTTCCTGCCATATTTTCCTCAGTTTTTGCGAAGCGGCCTCCAAGTAGCCCTTGACCATAAGATAGTTGTGGTTGAACTGCTGAATACTTTTATCTAAGTTGAGGAGTTGGAACCGACATTCGGGGAAAAGATTGAGAAACTTGACATTTCTGGAACAAAAAAAGCAAGAAATCTGAGCAACGTAAACACACTGTAAGCAAGAGACATTGGGAAATGTCGTAAATCCCTAAAAGCTCTGCATATAACACTAACACTGGCTCTCGATATGTGAACGAATCAACTACAAACTACTTCTGATGGTGTTCAAATGTATGCACAATGTAAGACCAAGCTACCTCACCAACTTGTTTCGGCTCCGACCATCATCCACACGCTCACTTCGCTCTAATTCATCGCTGATGTTACTCATCCCTAGAGTAAAAACACAGACTCACGGCTTGAGAACGTTCGCATCCAGTGCACCGTGCCTGTGGAACTCACTTCCAGAACATGTAAAAATGTGCAATACTGTGAACGGTTTCAAATCAGCTCTCACAACATATCCTTTCACCAAAGCATATATGTTATAATTGTTATTATTATGTTAAGCGCTACGAGAACTATTTCATAGTTTGTTTGGCGCTATAAAAAAATTATGTATTATTATTATTATAACAGTGGGACGGGACATGGGTTGACGATACATAGTCCGAGCCAGCTGCAAAACTCAGCAACTGCCCTCCAGTCTCGGAGGGAAAATTGCCTAAGATGCCCTCAAGATTCATCTTTAAAAATTCATCTTTCATAATGCATACTTACTCAACAAAAGTTGTTCTTGGTTTCAGAAATTCATCGGATAAGCCAGCAGACCCCCTACGTCCCTGCATGAAGTAGAGAAAAAAAGTTTACCATTCAGTGTTTGTATCTGTTTATTTTTTCAATTGTCATCAGTTTTGTACATGATATCAGTATGAAAAGTGTCAAATTAAAGTGCAAGAAGTAGAAATAAATGTTGGCTATTCAGTGCTATTTGTTTCTTTGTTTATTATCACCAGTTCTATACAAGTAAACGGTCATCATAAGGTCAATCATGAGGTCCTGAGTTTGAGTCACTCCAAGATTAATGTATGTCGTCCAGTTACACAGAGTTGTGAAAATTGACAATTCATGGTCATGGACGTTAAATATGAATCTAAGAGACTGACTTCGGTCAGCTTGCGGCTTTGATAAGCCAACGAGTCTTCTTCGCGAGTTCCTGCTTGCAGGAGGATCTAAAATACATACATCACCACAAGTAAAAGGAGATAAGCACATTCATCTTAAAACTTAGGTTTAAATGCAGATGGTAAGATCTTTCACAAAAGAGAAGTATGATGACAAAACAATGCTTTCAAAAACCATTTCAAAAGCAAAACAAACTGAGGCGGGAATACAAAACTTGGTTAAAATCAAACAAGCTATTCGGAAATTAAATAGACGTGGTGTTTTCAGGTGTAAAACAGATCGCATTGACTTCTTTGATGGTTGTGATTCTGCTCTCTTACAAAAGCCAGCATGTAGAAACCAAATACTATCTGAGGGGTATTTATCCACACTATGAAATTCATGCAAGTTGTAGATTAACTTTACTTATGATATTTTTGATATTGACCTCATATATGATAACCACAAAAAAACATAAATAAATAAATGTCACTACAGGTAGACTACTTGCCAAATACAAAATT